>NW_011499880.1:1261445-1360895 GCF_000495115.2 Populus euphratica
AAAAATATTATGTTATCACCTCTTATGCCTAGAATTCCAGGAAAATCACTCATAATGTGCAATGCTTGGTTTCTAAATTAGATGAAACTTTCTAAAATATCTATCTTTTTAGATTATTTACCTTCCAACAAAAAATTAATCAAATTTATAAATATGATTACTATAAACCTACGACCTAAAACCAATAAATCAATGTTAAAAATGATAAATTTTTTATTGAAAATGATAATTAAGAAGGAAAATTGTTATAAATGGGGATAAAAACTTTTATAAATATAACTTAAATTTTGGATGAAATATAACAACAATTAATATACAAAATATAAACTAGTGACAAATCACATAAATTCTTTAATCAAGTAAAATAATTATGTAAAGGTAAATCTTTATGAATTGGGTCGAAAATAGCTATACAACAATAATAATATAGTAGAATTTTAAATCAAATGATGTATGGTTTTAAACATGAAAAATGTTGATCGTTAGCACAAGCCCTACATATAATCATCTCTTTTTTTTACTGAAAGTGGTGAAAGATTTGAGTAACTTTTTATGATGGTTATGGATGGAGGTCATTAAAGGGTTGGCCTAAAAATCATAATGATTTAAATAAATAAAATGGTATGCAAAATTTAGAGTTTTTGGCATAAAATTATGAGTCTAATTTTATGGTATCAATCATATATCTCAATCCGATTATTGGATCAGGTTAAAAAAATATACTATGCTGTGAAACTAGTTACTTGATAATAGAGCTAGTGCTTAGTATGAACTCTATTGAGGAACTAGTTACTTGTTAATGATGTTAGTGTCAAGTGATGAGCTATGTTAACTAGTTACTTGATAATGGAGCTAATATACGATGATAGGCTATGTTAAGGAATTAGTTATCCAGTAATGGGCTAGTGATATTAATTTGTTTGATTATTGAAATATATAATTTGATTTAAATGGATTTATATGGAGTTAATATTACATGTAAAACTGACTTGTTGGACTGTTAATGAAATATTGGGTGAAACTAATTGTTAAATAGAGGTGGTAAATTGTATTCATGACATTAAGTGCTGAGAATTTTATAATTGAGTGCATGAATTTATTTGGAATGATTAAGGATAAATAAAAATAATATTATTTTTTTAGGATTTTCAATATTTTATGTTCGGTGAATTATTTGAGATGTGCTTTAAAACTAAAGATTGTTACACAATATTACTCTGTATGATGATGATGTTGGAATTTTATAAAAAGCTTTGTGCATAAAACTGTAGGAAAACATTTGGATAGAGTTTTTTTATGCGAGAAACTTCATCAAAATCTCATTAAGTTGGGAAAGTTTTCATTGGAAATAATAAGTGGAGGTATACCATAAACCTTGAATTCTTTTAAAAAATAGTAAAACAAAGCGTAAAAGATAACAACATCGATGATATAAAAAGAACATAAAACAATGGAAGCTGGTGATGATAAGTATGGATTACAAGAGATCAACCTAGATAATTAATTGTTAAAAAAGTTAAAATGATAAATTACATGAACATAAGTGTTTAATTAGAATAAAGTGAACATTTTAAAAAGTTGAAAGGGCATGAATATGTTTGTGAAATAAAAATTGATATAATTTACACGCATTATAAATGAAAACAATGGTGAAAACCAGATATGATCATGAAACACACATATAATTGTACAAGTGAGATGTGTTTGAAGAAACATATCATGACATGAATTAAATGTGTTGTGAATAAGAATTTATATAATGTAACTACAATAGTTAAATGAATATTATGATAAAACTGTAAGATTATCAAGGATTAAAGGAAGGATATTAAATTAGAATTTAACATGCATTTAATGTATTTACCTAAAAGTTGGCAAAATTAGTTTTTGTTTATATAATTAATAAATGTGTTTAATATGTATTCGTTGCAATATATTATAATGTTATAAACATATATTATTTTTAGGATTATTATAGACTCAAACAGAACAATAAATTTTCTATAACATTTCTCTATAATTAGGTGATAATGATGAAATTTTAAATACATTAATTACCTTTTATAATATAATTGTGAGAATAACTTTATTAAAAATGTTTGTAACTTAATTATTAATAATCTACTCTAATTTCATTATATTAATATTATATGTATTTAGTTCTTAATGTTTCCTATATTTTGTTGATGTCAGTTATTGTAAAATGATTTATACTATAATTGTATATGAATTGTCAAATAGAGAATTAAAAAAGATAAATGACTTTTATTCTTGATTGGTGAGATTAGTTAAGGTTTAAAAAATTTAAACAATATTGAGATTGTGATATAAATGTATACATAAAAGTTGATAACTTATAAAAGGTTCATATTAAATGAAACTTTATCAAAATTTTAGTAGAGCTCTAAATGATAAAAATGTTAGAAACACGATACTAATATGTCAAAAAAATAAACTCTATTTTCCTGGGTTCAAGACTTAAAGAGGTTTATAACAATGAGAAAGGATGAGTTGTTACATTTAGTTTTAGCCAAGAGTCTTATAACACCCTCTCAAGGTTCCTTACAATTAACTCTTTATAGGCTTTCCTACTCAGGGTTATTTCTGACTCGATAGCTACTCTAGATATATCTATCATACGTAAAGAATTTTCAAGATGAGAAAAGTAACGAACCTTATAAGATTCTAATATGTAATAGTTGTCTAACTAAGAATCTTAAAGAGAAAGATATACTAAAATTTCTTAAATTAATTTATTTTTTATTAAGATTTTATATTAGTTTAATTGATTTATGTGATCCATCAAACATTTTTTTTTATGTGATGCATCAAACATACTTAAAATGAACAAAATTGACACGCTAAAAATAAAATTGAACGAAAGATAAATGAAAACCCTTTCACTCAAATACTCCTGTTATTCAATTCTTGAATAACGAGGAAACAAGCATCACGTGGCACGCTTACTGCGTGGACACGTCTTGCCGTAAAATACCCACCAAACAGAAAGAGAGAGGGGCGTGGTTGGCGTAGTTTGAACGGCGTTCAAGACGGCATAGTTTTGGTAAACACTTCGCTTTGCGTGTGACGCGCGATGTCTGCCGCCGTTTGTTTGTTTGTCTTCAGTTTGTTCACTTAGTTCCCTAAAACGGCAAAAAAAAGTTAAGACTAGATGACGGCAGCTAACCAACATTTGTGTTTCTTGTCGGCATCCTCTTTCTACTCGTCGCGTGGGGCTGAGATCCCTAGTTTTGCTTTTGAAGCGGTCCAATTACATCTAACGGTGGACAGGTAGTTGCGGTTTGGACACGTGTTGGTTTTTCATGGAGGGGATAAAAATAGGTGTCCACAGGCAGCCGCTATCGAGGACAAAGGCTTGTCGTTCAGATACGGCTTGCTGTCTTTAGGATCGGCACTTTTAAAAGTGTTTTTCTAATTAGAAAAATATTAAAATATTTTTTATTTTTAAAATTTTATTTTCAAAAAAGACGATATAAAAAATTTTAAATATTAAAATTAAAAAAAAAACACGGGCCAAACAGTCTCTTAAACTCTACACACGCAAGGGTGGAAAACCAAACCCTTTCTTGCCCACAAAATTGCTGTCTGCTATCTGGACACCTATTAGATTTTGATTGAAACGGTCCAGATTCCAGGAATAATTTTCTCTGCGTGGATGACAACTGACAAGTCACCCTCCACGCGCATTGCACTATTGTTCTGCGATTTTCTTTCAGTTTTTTATGAGCTGTCCTGCTTTTGTTTTTCGTTTCTGTTCGCTTTTTGTTTTTTGCACTCAATCTAGAAGGAATTGAAAAGCCGATGGTTACAAATCAGCTAAAGCTAACCGGAGACATCTACTCCAATAATATAGGGGCGAGGAAAAAATTAAAAAAACGATTAATTGAGAAAATTTAAAAAAAAATTGAAAAAATTGAACTATAAAAAAATGTTTTAAAGACAACTAAATTTTTTTAAAAAATTAACCAATTTAATTTAATTTTATAAGTATGAAACTAAAAAAAATCTGAATCTATACAGAAAAACCAAAATAACAGAGTCAAATCAGATAAAATAGAGCAAAACCGGTTTAAACTGATTTTTTTTTCAAAATAACCTAATCTAATCAAAACAAGTTGGTTTGAACCAGTTTTGATTTTAAAAAAATTATCTTTGGTTACTTTAAAAAAAAAAATTGAACCGAAAATATTTACATCTAATATAATGAGGTATTTGCTTCTTCTTCTTTTTTTTCTTATAATTTTTTATTTTTAAAATATATTTAAAAAACATAAATAAATAAATACTTGTATTATTTTTATCATTTTCAATATTTATTTTCAAAATTTTGACTATCAATATGTCCATTTTAAAATATTTGATTAATTTTTCTAATTTGAGTTGATATTAAATTTTATTTTTGAAAAAAACCAAAATATAAAAAAATATAAAACAGATAAAAAATAACAAGGGATTAAAATAATGCTAAGTTGCATGGAACCAAATAATTAATAACCACACGATGCTCACCCCCATTTTTTATTTTCTTCAACAAATGTAACTCTAACTATTTTAGATTATGTTTTAAATGTGTGTCCAGTTAAAAAATTAATATTATTTTAATAATTTTGATGTACTAATATCGAAAATAAAAAATAAAAAATATGTTTTAATATATTTTCAAGCAAAAAATATTTTTAAAAAGCAACTTGTACTTCAATATTAAACTTACAATAAACTATTTAATTATCTCATCAAAATAAATATCTCAACTTATTAAAGTTCTATTAAATCCATAATAATTTTTTATAATTTCCATATTTTGTTAATAAATTTCTTAGATTCAAAACCTTCAAGTTGTATTATATATATATTTTTATGAAGATTTTCATTCATAAATGCAATTTTAACATTTATTTTTTAAATTTTATAATCATTATATGCAATTATAGCAAGAAAAAACATTTATAGATTTTAATATAGTTATTGATGAGAATGTTTCATTAAAATCAATCTTTTATCTTTTATTTATAACTTGTGGTAACTAGTCTAGTTTTATTTGTGCCTTACCTTTTTTAAAAACTCACTTTACCTTTTTTAAAAACTCACTTAATACAATGAGTTTGTAGCAAGAAAAAACACTTATGGATTTTAATATAGCTATTGATAAAAATGTTTCATTAAAGTTAGCTTTTTATCCTTATTTATAATTTGTGATAACTAGTCTAGTTTTATTTGTGTTTTGCCTTCCTCTCTTAAAAACTCACTTAATACAATGAGTTTATAGCAAGAAAAAACACTTATAGATTTTAATATAATTATTGATGAGAATGTTTTATTAAAGTCAGCCTTTTATCTTTGTTTATAATTTGTGGTAACCAGTCTAGTTTTATTTATATCTTACTTTTCAATTTTAAAAACTCACTTAATACAATGAGTTTTATTTCTTTAGGTGGATCAACTAAGGTCCACACCTAATTGATGTATATAAAATTAATTTTATATTTTATGAACTCAATCAATTTATTGGAATCAATATTGAATATTTCTTCAATATAATTGATAGACTTATTATGTATGAATAACTCATCATCATTAACTTCCACAAGAAGTTAATATCTCATTAATGCATGACATGTTTTATCATGTATACAAAGTTCTTATATTTCTTGAATTTTAGATTAAATATTTAATATCATAACTTTAGGCTTTGGTTAAATTTGGATGTTTGTTTATAGCCCTCGAACTTTTTTAAGTTTTATTTTTCTTCTCATTATTTTTTTTAATAATAAATTATTTTTTGAGAAAAATAATATATTTTAAGACAAATATCTTTTGCTTAACAAGTTTTAAACGATTCATAATCAAAATGATCACAATATTTTTTTTATATAACTTAATGATCCTCGCTTATTGAGACAAGATAAAAATAATTATATGTATTTTTTTCTCAACTTCTTAACTCAATTTTTGGTTAAAATCAACATATTTGTTATTATTTATAGACACTTATAATTTTTTATTTATTTTATTGAATGCACGTATTAACTTTTTATTTTGTAATAAAAAATAATCTTGTTGAAAAAAATTCAAAAAAATTATATTTTTAGGTTTATTAATAATGCTAAAAAAATTAATCAAGGCTTAAACATATTTTTTTAACATTTTTTTTATGTATTGAATATACAAACTAGTATGAATTATAAAACATGAGGTTGATATACATAATGGTCCTAACAAAATGCCAGAGCAATAATATCATATATTTTAAAATTTCAATAAATATGCACATAAAGCATGATGAAGAGTATGTTCCTGAAATTTCTTAGGTGGTAATGCTTTCTTCAGAGGATTTGCAATCATCATTTCAATATTGATATCATCAATGGATACTTTTTCATGACAAACTCACTCTAACGATAAGATTTTTTAAATCAATATATTTTGACTTATTTTCTTACTTTAATTAAACATGGCTAAAACTATATGTATTTATTTGTTTAAATATGGTTAATAAAATATGCTATTCAATTATTATAATTAACAAACTTATATTTATTAATCTTCAACACATGATTTTAGCATGTGCAAGCGGGCAAAAATAATGTTTAAAGAGATAATAATAGTTATTTTTTAAAATATTGTTTTTTAAAAATATATATATATATATATATATTTAATTTTTTAAAAATTATTTTTAATATCAAAATAATTTAAAAACATAATTTTTTTTATTTTTAACAAAAAAAAATCCAAAATTAATCACTGACAACCAGAAAAAAGAAAGCTATCGAATTTAATCAAAGAGCACTCACTTGCATTCCTGAGGCCAATATTGAAGAGCTTCAGCATCAGTAGTATAACGCATGCTAATGTAGTCCTTCCACTCTAATGCCGTCTCTTTATCAGGCACAAAACTTGTACCGTACCTCACCGATGGGCTAGGGCTCACACCTTGACGGTAGACAGCCTTCTTTTCAGGAGGTTGGCAGAAGAAATTGTTTGCAGCATCCTTAAGTGACTCGAGCAGCTCCACAGGCACACCATGATTCGTCACAAGTAACAGCCTTTTAGAGCATGATTTGGGACCATGGCTCATGATCTACAAGTCATGGTCCATTAGTTATCTCCAAGGTCAGCTATCTTTGCTTGGGTCAATTTTAAAAGGTTTTCTTCTTGTCGTGATAAAAGCCTATCCATCTATCTACAAATATACCAAAAGAAGGGCTTTTATGGATATTAAAAGTGAAGTTTGTGGCCAATTTTGCATTTCTATTTTATTTTTAATTTTCAAAATAATTATAATAAACAAACATTGAAAAGATGAATACAACAAGGATATTTTTTTTCTTCTAAAATTCTCAGCTCAAAATATTATTTTACCAAAAACTTTATTCCTTAAAAATGAAATATTACCCTAAAACTAAATGCACTTAAAATTTCATTTCAAACTTCAATAAAAAAAAAACCTAGCACAATGTTGAAGCCAACAATATAATTCGATACACTACCATAAAATTAAGAAAAAATTATCTTAATCAAGTGGAAGATAAATTTTGTAATTTTTATATTAATCTTAACAAATAAGCTCCAATCCCTTATAAGAAAAATTAAATGTAAAATTAAAGTTTAAATAAGTAAAATTAGATGTCAAAGTTTAATAAAATTAAAATTAATTTGTGTTCATGCTGAATATAAAAATATAAAGCTCAAACTCAATTTATATAGAATCTATTTGATGCTGTGATAACTTATATTTTTCAAAGTGTTTTAAATTGTTTTTACTTAAATTGATGATTATCAATGTTTTTTTAATAGTTTTGATATACTGATATTAAAAATATTTTTTTTTCTAAAAACATCACATTACCAAATACACTTAAAATTTGTTAGATTTAAGCTTTGGTGAGGCTTGTCTCGAGGTTGCTCGTTTAGATGACTTAATACGCCTATGCTAGGTTAAAATTTTTAATATAGTTATAACAACATAAACTAATGTGAATATAAAAATTTGAAGTTAATAAAATAAGCAAAAATAACTACAAATCTTGTTTATTTTTCATCATTACAAGTTTTTATGATAATTATAAGTATGATAATTATTAACAAAAAAGTAAAAAAAAAAAGGTGTTTTTACTATGTATCATCTCCCAAAATACTATTCACTATAATATTTTTTATTGCCTTTTTTTAAATATTTTTTTTATATCTTTTATCTTTTATCATTTGATTTATTAGATAGCATCATCTCACAAAATATTATTCATTGTAATAATGTCTTTTTTTTCCTTTGATTATTATTCATTGTAATAATGTCTTTTTTTCCTTTGATTTTTTTATTTTATCTTTCAATATTTAATTTAATGGAGAACTTAAATCAACTTAATAATTTCTATATTATTATTTTAGTTTCTTAACTTAAGTTGTGGGTTTGACAAGTTAACCTAAACTGAATAAGATCATCGTTTTGATTTACTTTAATTGAGGTTATTTCAGTTTCATAACCTAGATCATGGATTTAACAGATTAGCCTGAGTTGACTCAGATTGGTTTTTTATATTTTTTTCTTAGATTTTTTTTTAATTTCATCATTCAACATTGGGTTAATTAGTAATTATGCTTTATAATTTGTTTAATTTATTTTATATAAGGTTATCATGATCTCATGATCTGGATTATGACTTTGACAGGTTGACTCGAGTTAGAAGTAATCTAATATGTTTAGGAATTAGAGGATTTGATTGTTTTTCATGACTAGATTAATGTTTGAAAAATATATATCAGAGAAAATAAACAATGAGTAAAGTATCAATTTGAGGTAAAATAAAGAAAAAGCTTCCCTCTCATGTTAGCTATAGGTTCATGAAGTATATATAATAGGAGAGGGAGATTAGTTTTCTAAATTAGTATATAAATTATATTATAAATTGTTTTAATACCTAACAACAATGAACATAAAATTTTATAAAAAACAAAAAAGAACTCATGTTTTTTTTTTTTTGTATATTACATCTATTGCATCATAAAAAGAGAGGAATGAAATCATGTGGAATATGTGTGAAATCATCACGGAAATGTGGTTTAAACTTAAATTATGTTCAATTTATATTAAATTACAAAAGAAAAGAATAAAAATTGATACATGTTTACGGAAAATAATCAAAAGGTTTTACTTAGTGAATTTTGTGTAGGGGTTCATATATTTTGAAAAAAAAATTAATGAAGATGACATTATCTTGTATTGCTAGGGAATACTACTGCAAACAAGCTACAATTTAGAGCAAGAGCTAAGATATTACCTGCTATAGATAAACATTTAACTTCTATCATAGTTAATTAATGTACCATCAAAACTACTTATGTAATTTTTTATATCCTATTAAATAACAATATAAAATACATGATTTGATAGATAAATATTATTAGTCATTCCTAGAATTGGAAGACTAGTGATATCAATAAGAGTCATTGATGTTGACATTACTTTAATTTGATTAGTTGTTCTTGGGATCGAGAAGCTAATGACATCAATGAGAGTTATTGATATCAACATTACCTTAATTTGATTATTTATTTTCAGGATTGAGAGACTAATGATATTAATGGTAGTCATTAATGTTGACATTACCTGAACTTGATTAGTTATTCTCAAAATTGAAAGATCAATGATATTAATAATAGTCATTGAAATTAATATTAACTAAACTTGATTGATAATTTTTGAAATATGAAAGATTATTGATAATAATTGATATCGACATAAACTAAACTTGTTTAGTTGTTTTTAAAAATGAAAAACTAATGATATCAATGATAGTTATTATTATTGACATATTTTAATCGAATCATGTTCAAAATAATGATTAGAAATATCAATTTGTAACTGATATAGGCCCGCTTAGGGGACTTAAGTAATTGAAGAATTAATTGTTTTATCTTAAATTGTTTTGAGTCAAATTATATTTTTACTGGTTGTTTGGGTTGCTTTTAGACCCACCAAGTTAACTAGGTCACATCATATCAACCCTCACTTGATTTTAATTTTTTTTCCTACAAGAAAAAAACTTTAGTAATGCCTACATTTTTTTTATATAATAGAAAAATTTTATCTGACTTGTAACACAGCTCAAACCAATGATCTAGTAATAAAAAAAAAAACTAAAATAAATAGAGCTTTTACTGTTGATTTATTATGTGCACCGTTTTACATTTTCTTCTTCACCTTATTGTTCAGAGCTACCCTTTTCTTCTAGGTACTTGCACGCATTTTTTTTTTTTGCTTTGATAATTGATTTTTTTTTTAATTTCATCATTGCAAATCATGTTAACATGAATTGATGTATTGAGATTTGTTTTGGTTTGCATGCTCTTGCATACCCAATATGACATGGAATATTCTGAATTTAAATCAAAGATCAATTTTATAAAATTAAAAGTTATTTTTAAAACAAGAATTAAAATAATGAGAAATTAAATTAATATTAAAAAAATTAGATACCTTTTCCATTTATACTATTCAAAAGTCATGAAAAAAACTAAATTTCATCCCTCAAGTTTTACTTTTTACATATTTAGTTATGTTCTTCAAGGTATTTATAATTCAGTCATAAATTTAATTTTTTTTATGTTTTAGTACTTGGATGTTGAGAAAAGTAGAAGTAAAAGAGATAGACGAGATAAAGTATTCAACCAACCATATTATGAACATAAAAGATCAATCTTTGTGACAATAATAGGAGTTTAATGGAGGAATGTAAATCCTTGATTAAAATAAAAGTTAAATAAAATGACAACAGAACAAATGTGGCAATGAAGATTATTTTAGAAATGAAGTTTTAAAGATTAGAATTTCTGAATGCGATTTATTTTTAACATTAATGAGACAAGATAACTGGTAAAAAAAAACACTTGAATTTAATAGAAAAGAGCATAGTTGTAAATTATAGTACATGAGTAATATAAATACACTCTTGGCTTTTTCAAGAATCCAAGAGTGACTAACCATTAAGGAGAAGAAAGAGGGGGAAGGTGTTTATCAAATTTATTTATTTTTCCTTTAAAAATCCCAACAAAGACTTGAAATAAAAGATATATATAAAAAAGGTTATATGATATTTAGCTAGGAAAGAGAAGGAAAAACTATGAAAATGGTTGCTTGAGAGGAGATGGTTTGGAGAAGATAAGAAGAGACAGGAAAAGAAAGAAAGAAAATTTATTTTCTTGCTATTTTTCTCTTAAGAAATTATGGTTAAGAGACAAGGAACCCTAATCAAAGCTTAGTTTAAAGTTTAACATGAATTTTATTGGTTATGTATTGTTTTGCATTATGAAAAAATTGAATTAGAGGATTTGATTGTTTTTCATGACTAGATTAATGTTTGAAAAATGTATATCAGAGAAAATAAACAATGAGTAAAGTATCAATTTGAGGTAAAATAAAGAAAAAGCTTCCCTCTCATGTTAGCTATAGGTTCATGAAGTATATATAATAGGAGAGGGAGATTAGTTTTCTAAATTAGTATATAAATTATATTGTAGATTGTTTTAATACCTAACAACGGTGAACAAATTTTTTTATGAAAAACAAAAAAGAACTCATGGTTTTTTTTTTTTGTATATTTCAGCTATTGCATCATAAAAAGAGAGGAATGAAATCATGTGGAATATGTGTGAAATCATCACGGAAATGTGGTTTAAACTTAAATTATGTTCAATTTATATTAAATTACAAAAGAAAAGAATAAAAATTGATACATGTTTACGGAAAATAATCAAAAGGTTTTACTTAGTGAATTTTGTGTAGGGGTTCATATATTTTGAAAAAAAAAATTAATGAAGATGAAATTATCTTTTATTGCTAGGAATACAACTGTAAACAAGTTACAATTTAGAGCAGGAGTTGGGATATCACCTGCTACAGATAAACATTTAACTTCTATCATAGTTAATTAATGTACCATCAAAACTACTTATGTAATTTTTTATATCCTATTAAATAACAATATAAAATACATGATTTGATAGATAAATATTATTAGTCATTCCTAGAATTGGAAGACTAGTGATATCAATAAGAGTCATTGATGTTGACATTACTTTAATTTGATTAGTTGTTCTTGGGATCGAGAAGCTAATGACATCAATGAGAGTTATTGATATCAACATTACCTTAATTTGATTATTTATTTTCAGGATTGAGAGACTAATGATATTAACGGTAGTCATTAATGTTGACATTACTTGAACTTGATTAGTTATTCTCAAAATTGAAAGATGAATGATATTAATAATAGTCATTGAAATTAATATTAACTAAACTTGATTGATAGTTTTTGAAATATGAAGGACTATTGATAATAATTGATATTGACATAAACTAAACTTGTTTAGTTGTTTTTGAAAATGAAAAACTAATGATATCAATGATAGTTATTATTATTGACATATTTTAATCGAATCATGTTCAAAATAATGATTAGAAATATCAATTTGTAACTGATATAAGTCCCTTTATAGGACTTAAGTAATTGAAGAATTAATTGTTTTATGATAGTTGATGTAAGTACCGGAAATAAAGATTATTAGAAAATAAAAAAGAATTTATTTGTAATCTTAAATGTATTTAACCATTCACTTGATTATTTTTCTAAATAATGTATTCAATGTTGCATTTTGTTTCAGGATCATCACAATTATGAAAAGAGTAGATTCATTCAACGTCGTTTGATCATATAGACTAGACATACATTTTAAATTATAAATTATTTTATTTTAGCATGTAAATATAAGTGTCTATATTTTGTTATTGTAGTTACTTAAACTAAATGTTCATGCACGCTGAATTTTATATTGAAGTGTAAAGTATTAAAATTATTGCATTACATAACCTTATTTTGTTTAATGTTGTTTGAATGAATAGAAATAATTTTAATTTATACAGTTTATACGATCCAAAAATAATGAACCAATGATTTAATTTGTGCATGCATAATAATAGAGTTTAAGTTGATAACTTAAAACTACGTGTTATAAAGAAAACTCTATTGAAATTTTAATAGAAATTGCGACAAAAAATCATATATTTAAAATATTATTTTTTAAAATTTATTTTTATAATAACATATTAAAACAATATAAAAATATAGAATAAAATTAATTTAAAATAAAAAAATTAATTTTTTTAAAATACTTTTCAAATGAAAAAAGCAAACACTCTTAGCATATAGAAGTGTCTAATTTAGTATGTAAAATATTAAAAGTTATATAAATAATGTGATGTAAAGTGATTAATTTATACAAAGTGTAATAAATATAAAAATGATTATATTAATTTTTATTTCATTAAAAATAAAATTTGGAAAGCACTTCACAGTAGTGCTCAAATAAAATAGCTAGTTGTTCAACTAAAAAGTTATATATATATATATATATAAAAAAAAAAAGTAACTAATGAGAAATATAAATAATAAACATGACGACACATACCTCCAAGTAACCTCGAATAACTGTAGCAATCGCTCTCAAGTCTAGCCTTGGAAAATGCCCATGCCCATGTCCATGCCCCTGCTCCTGCCCTCGCCATTTTGCTTTTCTTTTTTATGTTCTAAGAATATGATTTCCTTGCATCAAAATAAACCAATCAACTAAAAACATGACAATGCCTATCGTATTCCGATCGTTGAAAATCATTTGCCGGCAAAACACCCACCGGAAATTCAAATTTGAATTCCCAATAAAACCCACAAAAACCCTTGTCTACTACACTCACAATCTTCAATTCCAGAATACTCAAAATCACTTTCAAAATTCCATATTTCAATCAAAAACTTCTCGCTCTATTCACTCGCTTGAAAATTCTCACTCTCTCGCTGAAAAACAGCAAGACGCTGATAGTGAACTAGCAATTAGAGTACAAAACACCCTCAAGAAATATAGAGACGGCCCAGTGAGGAAGATTGAGCTCGCTCTTGACCTGTGCTGCTCCACAATGACACAAGACTTAGTTTTAAAGGTACTAAAGAGGCACCGCTCTGATTGGAAACCAGCTTATATATTCTTTAATTGGGTTTCTAAAGAAGGTACAATTTCACTTAGCTCTTGTGTTTACAATGAGATTCTTGATATTCTTGGTAGAATGAGAAGGTTTGAAGAATTCAAACTGGTGCTCGACGAAATGTCTAAAAGAGAGGGATTTGTTGACGAGGACACCTATAGGGTTTTGGTTAATAGATATGCCGGTGCACATATGGTGGAAGAGGCAATTGGGGCCTTTAATAAGAGGAGAGAGTTTGGTCTAGAACTTGATCTGGTTTCTTTCCAAAAGCTTTTGATGTATTTGTGTAGGTATAAACATGTAGATGTAGCGGAAACTTTGCTGCATAGCAAGGGGCATGAGTTTGGTATCGATATGAAGACCATGAATATTGTTCTAAATGGGTGGTGTGTGCTGGGAAATGTTCGAGAGGCAAAGAGGTTTTGGAAAGATATAATTGCCTCTAAATGCAAGCCGGATGTGTTTACTTATGGAACTTTTATAAAGGCGTTGACGAACAAGGGAAAATTAGGGACGGCAATGAAGTTGTATGAGGCAATGTGGGAGATGCAATGCAAGCCAGATGTGGTGATTTGTAATTGTGTGATTGATGCACTATGCTTCAAGAAGAGGGTTCCTGAAGCTTTGGCTGTTTTTGAGGGAATGAAAGAGCGAGGTTGCCTTCCCAATGTAGCGACCTACAACTCTCTTATCAAGCATATGTGCAAGATTGGGAGGATGGAGAAGGTGTATGAGCTTTTGGATGAAATGCAGGAGAAGAAAGGCAGTTGTATGCCCGATGAGATAACTTTCAATTACCTGCTAAAGTCATTGAAGAAACCTGAGGAAGTTGCTGGTGTTCTCGAGAAGATGACGTTAAATGGATGCAAGATGAATAACGATACTTATAATTTGTTATTGAAATTGCATGCGGATTGGGATTCTGAGGAAAAAGTAAGATATACTTGGGAGGAGATGGAGAAAAATGGGCTGGGACAGGATCGGCGATCCTACACTATTATGATACACTGGCTCTATGAAAAGGGAAGGTTTGAGGATGCGTTACGTTATTTTGGTGAGATGGAAAATAAGGGAATGGTGCCAGAGCCCAGGACTAAGATATTGTGCAATTCCATGAATACGAGGAAACAGAAAGAAGCGGAAGAAGGGGGAAAAAGTGCAAGGAATAATGATCAATCGCCAAGGTCTTCCCATGAAAGAAATACGAAGAAAAAAGTCAATTCGGTTCAATTTTAAAGTGCATGGGAAGATATATGAAGAAAAAAGTCAACTCGGTTCAATTTTACAGTTTTGTCACGAGACAAAAAGTCAATTCGGTTCAATTTTAAAGTTGTCATGAGGCTGAATTCTTGAGGACGGTGAGCTCTGCTTCTGTTTAAGGATTCTGTAGTGCCATATGTTAATTGTCTATCTTGTTTTGCGTCATGGATAATGATGAAATTAGAACTACAATCACAAAAAGTTCTTGAATTTTAGACTGCAAAAGCTCTTGAATTTTGAAGCAAGTGAATCCCTGCGCTTTCCTTGAGAAGGTGAACTCATTTTCTGACAAAAAAGGAAGTGAATACCTAACTGATACTAAAAAAATAGCAAATATCTTCACAAACACCCATGCATGAAAAAAAAGAAAAGAAACAAAGCAAATATCTTCATTATATAACAAAGATATGAATTCTTGACTGATGCTAAAAGAACAAAACATGAATCCTCATGAGCACCCGTGCAAGAAGTTTCAGTCGCAAAACTCAGGAGGATGATTATTTTTCTGCATCATTTATGTTTTAACTCATGTATTTATAAGGAGAATAAACTCATGTAAATATTTAAAAAATGATAAGACATATATAAATCAGCTCAGATTACACATCATTTATGTTTTAACTCATGTATTTACAAGGAAAATAAACTCATGTATAATTGCATATTAAAAAAATGATAAGACATATATAAGTCAGCTCCTATGAATTTAAGCTCAGATTACAAAAAATCACATCAAGATATAGTTATTTTCCTCGACAAATAAGTTATTTACCATTGCAATCTCTACATTCTCATCTTAGCCCTTATAGCTCCTATTGGAAAATTGTTCATCGCGTGGAATGCAATAAACACAGAGATGACCAGTTAAGGCAAGGCAATGAAATTGACCAGTGTGAACTTACGAATATTTGTCAGAAGATATTGCAAGAAAGCAAATTTCATCACATTTGGCACGTCAAACTCATCAGCAATATGGCAAATATGCAAAGGAGTTTGAGAGGACAACAATACTTGTTTTCCTTGTGTAACCCACACGTACTAAAGTAATCATAGTGATTAATATGTTAGTAATTAGCAAACCACACAAATCACATCATGATGAATTATCTCAATGCCTTCACATTTTCTTCTTTCGCGCCTTTGTTGAGCGAAACAAAATTTGAATAATAATACTACTAAAAATAAATATTATCATTGTTTTTATTATTATTATATTATTATTATTGTTATTATTAATATTATTATTACTACTACTATTATCATCACTACTACAATAAATATTATCGCTACTACCATTATCATCACCACCACCATTATTATTATTATTATTATTACTACTACTACTACTATTATTACCATCATGATTACTATTATTTCTATTATAAATAATATTACAACAATAATCACCATCATCATCATCACTATTACTGTCATAATAAATTATTATTATTACCACTATTATTAACATTATAATTCACTATTAGTAATATTATTAAAAATATTTTTAGTATTATTATCATTATTACTGTTATTATTATTGTTGTTGTTGTTGTTATTGTTGTTAAAATAATAAAAACCATAAATTTCTTTTGAAGGATAAGATTATAAATCATAAAAACATTGACAAAATAAAAAATAAAACAAATGAAAAAGGACCAAACTAAAATAAATATTATTACTATTGAAAAAAATCATAAATTTGATTTGAAGGGTAAAATTAAAAGCTATTAAATTTTTGATAAAAGAGTGAAGGGAAAACATAAGAATCAAAAGTAGAAGACTCAATAAAAAAAATATCATATACACAAATTAGAATTGAAGAACTAAATTGTAAACAAATAAAATTCTAATAAAAGAGAAAATAACCAAAATAAAAAATAAAAACTAAAAGGATGGATTCTGAAACACCAACAAAAAATAAAGATTGATTTATGAGGACTAAAACTATAAAAGGATAAAAACAAAATAAGAAATTAAAAGAATGAGGACTAAAATGAAAAAAAAACATATGAGAAATTCTAATTGAAAAATAAAACTAAAAACAAAAACTTCTATAAAAGGAATAAGGATGAAATAAGAAATTCAAAAAATGAGGACTGAAATTGAAAAACAACAAACAAAGAGGACAATTGTATACTTTAGTTGTTAGGAGAGAGAAAAGAAAAGAAAAAAACAATCGATCACTGGTGGCAATTCAAACATTATAAGCCTACACACGCTACACTATATGGAAGAGAACACAACTGCATATCCAAGAAGACAACGAATGATGAGATTTATCTATTGGGTGGTGTAACACGCTACACCTTATGGAAGAGGATACAACTACATGTCTAGAGAGATAATGGATGACCAGATTTAGCTATTGGGTGGTGTCACACGCTCCACCTAAATAGCGCCGTGTCACCCACTTGTTGAAACATATGAAACATGCGCTAATAATTTTTTAATTAAAAAATTTAAAAATTTAAAAATACCAAAATATCCCCCATGACTCTTTTAATTATATAAAATATCTATGTAAAAATACCAAAATATCCTAAAAAATAAAGTTTTTTTTTTTTTTTTATCTTTTCTATTGTTAAAAACATTCTTTCGTTGTATATGAAAAGTGGAAAAACTTGAAACATCCTTGTCTGGTAGCTCAATATTTTTTTAATTTAGGGGCAAAAAAGTATTTTTGCTTAAACTTGTGAAAAGTCAAGAAAATTCTTGGTAAATAATTCTAAATTGTGTTGATGAAGAGATAAAAGAGTATTTTTATTATATTAAAAAATTAAAAAGGCACATACACTTTCAAATAATTTTTTAAAAACAATTCAAAGAGAAAAAAGAACCAAAAAACCCTAGCTTAAGGCTTGAATTTTCTTCACTAAAGGATATAAAGAATAAGTTCATTATAACAATTCACATTAATATTAATCTATATGTTGAGCTACAGCAAAGCATGATTTAGCTTTTCTTTTAACATGCAAGCACTTTTTTTTTCTAGACAAACCACTAAAGTAGCTTCTAATCCATGCTCGTCTGTTTTTGTTTGCAAGGCACTGCAATTTATTTATTTCAAATAAATAAACGAACAAATACCTAATTTCTATAAATAAACAACTCCATAAATAATTAGCTATAAAAATAATAAAATACTAGTAACATAACGGGTGATGTCTGAAGGGAAAACAATCAAGGAACTCCTTGGCTGCGACGTCGTTTTGGAAGCCTGGATTATGTTTTAAGGAAAAAAGAAAAAATAACTGAAGTATTAAAATTAGAGGTGATTATTCTTTGTTCGATTTAATTTTTATAAAAAAAATAATTAAATCAAATTATTTTAAAAAATAGAAACTGAACTAAAATTGGGTCAAACCGATCGGTTTTGGTTTAGTTTTTTAAGAAAAAAATGGTTTGATTTGGTTTTCTGGTTTTGACTCGGTTTTTTTGGTTTTTCAGTTTAGATTCAGTTCAGTTCGATTTTTAAATGTTAGCTTGATCACAATATGGCCCCTTTATCAATTTAGAGAATCAATTTCACTCTTAATACTACTAAATATTAAAAAGAAAACCTTGACCAAGTCTCTAAAATTATACATCTGAAATTCTAAATTTATTTTCTAAATTCCTAAATAAATAAATAAAACAATTATAAAGTGTGGAATGATAGCCCAATATAGAGGTTATAAATTGTTATTAAATATCACTATTGATAGCATGATAGGACACCTTGGCATCTTCTCTTTGTGATTTTAATTTTAGTCATGGGATTCGAGTCTTATTATTTTCCTTTTAGTTTGTTAAGTTTCATTATAAACTTTCACAACTTTGATCCTAATTTTTAATATCAAATACAAAATAGTTCTTAAAGTTCCTTGAGAAAACTATATTTAACACCTTATCATTTGGTTTGTTGTTAATTACACTTTCCCCTTTCAAATCGGGTAAAATATTTATTTTATCCTTATATATAACTACTAAGAATAAAATGTAAATTATTTAAGAAGATGTAGAATATTATTCAAGTATCAAATTAAAGGAGACAAAGTGTAATTTTTCAAACTATAAAAGCAAAAGCAAAGTATAACTCACATCAAATAATAGAATATTAAATATAATTTTTTTAAAATTTTAAGATATACAAAAAGATATATTAGTGATATCATATTATTTATCTTTTAAAATTTATTTTGAAGAAAGAGATACATATTAGCGAAAGAGAGAACATAAAAGTCATGATCTGTAATAAAAAATATAAAAATATACCCCCTTAATATTTCTCTCTCTCCCTCTTACTTGGATCTATTTATTTTGCAAAATAAATCCTAAAAAATAACTATCATGATTACCTTGAAATTTCTTGGTGTTTTACTACTAATCACATATGTTTGCTCATTTAATCGTGTCCGGTTAATACATACCATCATCACTTGGGCTTAGATGCTCAACAAGCTGGCCCATAAAATAGAAGTGAACGAAATTACTAGCAAAGCTCATAATTTGCTTTTTCTTGCATTTCACCGTTTTCTGTAATATCTTATTTATTTTTGTATTTTAAAATTATTTTTTAAAAAATTAAATTTTTTTATTGTTTTATTTACTTTAAATTAATATTTTTTTTGATATTTTTAAATTATTTTGATGTGCTGTATCAAAAATTAATTTAGTATTAAAAAATAATTTTTAAAAATAAAAAAATTATTTTAATATATTTTTAAATAAAAAACATTTTAAAAAATAACAACTATATTTTCTTCAGTAAACTGAACAGCCAAAGATGTCCATTTGTCAGCAATGCATATTACAACAACTATATTCTGGTCAGTAAACTGAACAGCCGAAGATGTCCATTTGTCAGCAATGCATATTATCATAAATCATGATGCCATCCCATCTGATTCTTCCTTACGACTTCACTGCAAAAGCAAATAATGAAACTCACAAAAAAAAATCAAAGAAAATCTGCAGGGGTGCAGCGTATATTTCCAATGCTTGAATATAAGACAACCTATACTTTCAAACTCATAATTCCCTTCTTCTTATGCTGATCCCAGCTTTTTTGTTCTTCTGGCATTTTGATGCTTGGATGTTTCTGCCTTAACCCTTCTTTCACAGCCAAATTATCTCTCCATCAGAGACTGGCATAGCCCAAATACATTATGCGTCCAAAATCTGCACCAATTGATGGGCGTAGCGTGCTATGCCATTTCCATGCACAAATTGTACCCGAATCCACAGGTCCCTACAGAGCCCAAAATGTTATGCTGCTGATTGCGTTGCCCATCATGCACAGATCACTTGCCTTATTTCAACTTTAAGGTTAAAAATATGCTGACCATGCTCATCATCACAAGCCACAAGCCATTCATCATTGAGCGTTTTCGATGCAGTTACTTGGTCCCAAACAAATTTGAACAAATGTGACTCAGTGTGGCTTTCACAGCTAGGTAGCATCTGTAACTTTGTGTGCATTGCAACTATAGCTGTCTTCAACACAATCACTTGTGTCCTCTCTTGGTTTATCCAATCTGTGGCTGAGGCAAAGTATGTGATCATAACTAGCCTATGGTACATTTGGAGAACAAATTGGAAGTGGTCGAGAGCATCCCTATCCTTGCTATGTGTTTTTTTTTAACGAAATAGTCACATGTTTTCTATTGCAAAAATTGTAAGGTTTAAAGAGGGAATATTATACTTGGAGTCATAGGTTGATAGATATCCATTGGAAATGATTTTATATGTTTTTTTTAAAGTAATAGAGAAATTAAAGAATTAAAAAAAAGATGAGGATCCAGCAAGTATAGGCCTTCAAAATCTAGTCTTATAATGAGTATTATAGTTGTATTTCAGTGTAAGTTTTTTTATTTGATAGGTCATTTTTTCAAATCAAAATTGTATATTTAGAGTTATGATGATTGGAAGTAGATCACTTGAATTTATATTATTTGGGTTTATAAGAAAGTAAAATCTTTGAAGCTTATTTTTAGTTAATTTAAGAATATGATTCCCTTCAAATTATTTATGACCCTAAAGTTTATTGTTTCTGCTTAAATGATATTAAAGAGTTGTAGTGTGTTTTAATATATCTTTTTAATATTTTTTATGAATTTATAAAATAATTATTTATAATTGTAGAAACATGTAGTGGTCAATAACCGAAACTTGTTTTGGAGAGTGAACTTTTATAATTTGATTTTAAACCTTTCCATATACTAAAATTAATTGATTTTTATGTAGAATTTTAATACATGTAAGGTGTTTCATAAAAAAGTTTTATTTCTATATGAATGAATTTATTTACTTAATAAATAGTTTCTAAAAATGGTCTTAGTTAAGATACTCCCTTTTTAATCATGCTTATAATACTTCTTTACTTTAAATTAAAGCATTTTTTTTATCATTTTCTGATTATATTTTATATTATTATTATTTTTGGACCATGTCTATAAGGGTTATACTTTGATTTTTATAAACATGTTTATTTCAAATTTAATACCTAATTATAAGAAAAAAATATAACCCATTATTACCATGATTAGAGTAACCATATGTTTTAAACCCGATTTTTGGCTATACATATCTATCAAAAAAGTTTTTTCTTAGAATTTTATGCTTAATCATAGAAAAAAATATAACTTATTATTATTGTGGCTAGAGTAGCTGTTTGCTTTGGACTCCAGAATATTCATTGACAGCTATAAATATATTTATTTAAAATTTGATATTTATTTATAAAATAAAATATTATTATTTTGATTAGAGTAACGGTTACCTTGTCTTCGGTTTTTAAAGGTTATATATTGGTATCTATAAATATATTTATTTAAAATTTAATATTTAAAATATAACCTATTATTATTATAGTTGAAGTAATCAGAATTCTGTAACTCTAAATTTAATTAGAATGCGCATTCAATGCATGCTCAGTCGAGCACGTGCGTATTTTCTATCACAGGATCACGGCGTTAAAAAAATGCTGTCAAGTGGATAATGTTCATATAACATCTCTCTTCAACTCAACAATTAAAAAAACACAATAATCCTTGCACTCATAAGGACTGTTAAAGTGGGCTTTAATAGCAGGAGGTACCCGAGTGGTTCATAGCGATAAAAACTGTCATGAATCCCTGAGTAAATTTCTTCCAGCTTTTGCACTTCTTCACACTCTCTTGTCAGCTTCCTAACAACTTCTCTACAACATAAACACAACCTCATTTTGTTTACAAACATCACCCATAAAGTCCCACGACTTTCACATAGGACTTGTTTTGCTGGTTTCCAGCCCCGACATACTCGTTCTCCAGCAAAGAAATAGCCATCTCATCTGTAACACAGAAGCTTGTCTATCTTTGCGGATTTAGAACCGGGTCAGCAATATAAAAAACGCGTGCATTTTGTAGATGATAGTTCCTTTTAAGATCATAATTTGCACAAACAATCCGAATCCCTATTATCGCATTTTTCTTGAAACAAAAGAAAATGTCTTGTAAAAGACACCAACATGTTGACCTTGCATCCAGGGATCCATGAATGGGAGATCCACTTATTTAGTTAGATCCCTCAAGAACAAGAAAACCTTAGGATATGTGTGTGTGTGTACACGCTACTGTTGCTATATGAAAAATCCGAGTAAAAATGATATCGTAGTGACAGATTAAAGTTTAAATCAGAACAATTTCATTTTGCTGCTTCTTTCCTCTTTCCTTCCGAGTACAGCAAATACAAACGGAGGCATGCTGCACTATTAACTTGTTAGCTAGAAGAAGTACCAAATTCTCACCCTGCAGTTGGCCCTTCACCTACGCTTATGTAAGTTTTATGCTGACAGAACAGAAACAATGTCACAGGTGCATTAAACTTGTCCCTTCTACAAGTAGGGTTATGGCATCAGTATTCTCATAGTCCCTTCATAGACCAGAACCCATGTGTGAAAGGTGAACTCCAATGTACCAACAACACCCCCACTACTCAACTACCTATTTAATGTCCTTTCCCCTCGTATTCATTGCAAGAAAATAACAGTGTAATCTGGCGTAATCTAGTTATGGTTTTTCTTCTTTGATCATCAGGCATCCCTTTACCTAGAAAACATAACATGGTTTTCCAATTAATCACATTACCTACCCCATAAATAAGTTACCATGATCCTCTATATCAGCATCACATATCGAAATGCAAGGCTTCGACTTCATCAAGAATTACAACAAGCAAACACTTGCCTGACTTAATCCAACACAATGATTAAAAATTAATAGAACAAAGCTACTAGCCGTTGTTGATACAGAAAGAAACAGTAGAAAACTTTCGTAGAGAACATAACATTACACATAACGGGCCGTATCGAAATGCAAGGCTTCGACTTCATACTTCATCAAGAATCACAACAAGCAAAACACTTGCCTGACTTGATCCAACACAATGATTAAAAATTAATAGAACAAAGCTACTAGCCGTTGTTGATACAGAAAGAAACAGTAGAAAACTTTCGTAGAGAATATAACATTACAGATAACGGGCCATTACATAGTCATTTTAATTCCATTATATTCCAAATTAAAAGCATAGATAGTCATCATACATTAACCAGAAAATCCTAGTGATACTGAATACCTGATACGTAACAACAAGATATACAAATATCCTGCCCTAATATCAGTCCAGTTGGCACAACCAGAAACCCGAATAATACAGAAATCTGAATAGTACCAGAGAATCATTGAAGAACAAAGATTGAAGATAATTTAGTAGCTATCATAGAAGGGGTGCACATATGCCTTTTCAACTCAATAAGTCCACATGCAGTCAAGCTCGGTAGGACCCATTGCCACCCTTCCGCCAGCTCCAATACCAGCACCGGTACCATCAACCCTTCCATCTTCAGGGTTCACCATCCAATTCATTGCAGCACCACCGCCATGAAAAGGTGGTACTGCCGCGGCAGAGGGTTGGGAGGAAAAAAAGAAAGGCAGCTGAAGATTTTCCTGAAGAGACCTCAAACTTGGGAAACCATTGGCACCGGTGTTTCTTGGGAATCTTGAGAATGAATCGATCATTGGAGGTGGAGGCAGTGGAGCAAGATCAAAGTTATTACTGTTATGCTTGGCAGCGGCGGAAGCAGCAGCTGCGATGGTGGAGAAACAGGACACGTGCTCGTGTTGAGTGTGGCTGTCGTAAGAGCAGCTGTCACGGTCATTGAGAGTAGTGGTAGATGCAGCAGTGGTAAGAGTAGTTGTAGCATCAAGGAGGGGAGGGAGGGAGACTGAAGATGGGGAGCTAGCTTCTGAGTAGAGATTGATAGTGGTGTTGAAGCGGTTTTTCTTGGGGGCGCTTCCGCTTCCGCCACTCGCAGCTCCACTACAGCTCTTCTGAAAGACTCGAGAGATTACCCACTCGTCCTGACAAGGATTGAAGTTTGAAAATGTAAAATGCCATCATTGCATGTAGTTGAAATAGTGCAAAACATCATACAAATATAGATATGATCACTACTTGCAAGAGGTCTCAAAATGGAAGCACTTGGATCACGTTATTTGTTAGCCAAAAGACAATTATCATGACTACAAGGGAATATGCGAACACTTTCGACCACATAATATCAGATGCCTATGATTTTCCTTGTGAGGTAAACAAGAATATATGATGGTTGTTCAAATTTGAAGTTCAAAACAAGATCACTTAGTCAAGCGTGTGGGAAATGTAAACCTAAACCAGCATGCAAGTCGTACACAAACTATGCAACTAAATGACTGAATAGTAATCAGTAGCCTCTGGAATAATGACAAGAATAATGATGCCGAAATGCTGTGATCTGTCTAAATCCCAATAAAGATGAATATTGAGTACTTTCTGCTAGATGAAAATAGCTACAGACCCTTTATTGTAGAGACCATAACTACCATAAAATTATTTGCTAGAGTAATGCTTGAATAATTTGCTTTTCCAAAAAAATCTAGGAGCAAGTAGAAACATCATGTCCTCCATGACATTCAATCATATAATCAAACTTGTCGCCAAAGCAACTACAAAACCTAAACTCTTTCTTCGATGCACTACCGCAACCCTAATCATGAAATATGGCACCTAAGACTGAGGTATCTAGCTAGTAGTACTCGTATAATAGCACCCAGAAACATGTATTATACCCTAGAAAACAGGCTTATCTTACATGGCTTGAATAGAGAACAAGGTAACACAAAACACGAGTGCTCTTTTATACCTTAGAGCACCTAGAGAGGTAGTGGTAAGCAAATTTGCCTTCAAGGCGATACTCATGCATAACCCAGTTACTTTTCTCTCCTTTAGGAGCCCTCCCTCTGTAGAACACCAGTGTCTTCTTCATTCCCACAAGTGCACCGGTCTTTGAGCTATAAATCTCCCTATCTTTCCCCGTAGCCTTCCAATAACCAGCTTCAGTGGCTCTATTAGTTCTCAGCCCAGTTGGGTACTTTCTATCTCTCAAGTTAAAGAAGTACCACTCTTTCTCTCCCATTTTAGCTTTCCCTGCCACCACAAATCACAAGGAAACCAAAAGTTAACAGCTTTTTGTGTAAAATTGAAAGAATTAGAGAAGATAATGCATCTTAATTACCTGGAAGTTCCCATGGCTCACACTTATTGAGGTCAACTTCAGCGATGGCCCTACCGGTGAAGTTGCTGTCCAGAACCTTCTTTAGGAGATAGTAGGTGATAAGCTCTTCATCAGTTGGGTGAAACCTAAATCCAGGAGGCAAATGGGCATCACCATTGTCGAAGTGGTGGTAGCTCTCCATTGAAAAACAAAAACAGAAGTCAACAAATTGACAAAACAGAAGTCGATCCAAAGCTCAATAGAAAACCCAAGAAAGAAAGAAATTGCTGAGGTTCCAAGCTTCTTCAAGGATCTATCAAAACCCACATCGTAAAACGTCTAAACAATGCAAGGCTGTGTTGGTTACTGCAAGGGATGAACAGGATTTGTTACTCAGTTGTCTAATTTATGAGACCATGGCTAGTTATAAGACCTGAGAGAGCGAGTGGAAGCGTGTGTGGGTTTATAAGGGGTGGTCTCGTGGGGGATGTGATGAAAGGAGGGGGCAGGGTGAAAAAGGCGAAATAATAGTGTGAGAGAAAGTATGATCTAGCTGGCCTTGGAAAATCTCTCTGTGTTTTCTCTGCTCTGTCCTCTTCTGTCTCTCTCTCTTACTGTCTATAGGAGCTATGGATATGATAAGGTCCATAGGAGAGAGGGGGAGGGTGATGTATGTGTCTGAGGAGTGGGCTGTGGGGTTCTGTTTAAGAGTATGCGTGCGTGCGTGAGAAGTGTGCAGGTATTCTCTGTCAGTGAAGAAAATGAAGGGAGGGAACAGAAAGTAGTTTTTATGAGAGAGGTCCTTTGGAAAAAAACAAACAATTTTTTAAAAAAAGAAAAAAAGAGAGAGAAGATTTTCACCATGAATCGATAAAGCTGTTTCATATCTCCTCTGTCAGCGGAGTACATAGATTAAATTATCAATCTTGACAGAGACATTGTAACACACGCCATCGCTCTTTCTCCTCCAATCTCTTCAATCGCCTTTCTTTCTTCACTTTTCTCTTCTTTTGTTTAGTTTTTGTGCTTTATGGGATTCACTGGTAAAATGTTTACCATCTGATCTTTGGGATTTTTCTGTTTCGCTGTTGTTGATTTATGGTGATCTTATTGAGCTCCAGATGAAGAGGATGCCCATGTAATTGGCTCGTTCTGTCTGCACTGCAAAGTTGCAAAAAAACCATACCTCTAATGACGTGGATTTTCTGCCCTCACAGTTTTAGCTTTTTGCTAGTTAGGCATGCACCATTACATTTTCATGCTAATAAGGTACGATCACAGCTTTGACACATAGGACAAAAAGATTGCCCCAGGAGTGGTAGCTAAAAGTAAGGTGGCAAAATAGCCTTTTCCACTCTTAACCCCCCCCTCCCCCTCCCCCTCGTTCTATCTAGGCTTTTCTAGCCTTCTGCAGCTATTAAACTGTTGGCTTCAGGTGATGTAATATTTCTTAGTGTTTTGTTTTTTACAAATTGAGAACGTCGGAAATGTTGTGGCCGCGGAAATATGAGTGTCCATTTGAGGCTATTTTGGGATATTACATTGAGAAAAATAAAAAAAAAGTTTTGATGAAGCATTGTAATCATAGTTTTAAAAAATAATCAGGCCTCACAGCTTAATTAATTTGGTTAAAATTTTTATTATAACTTATTTATTTTTTTATTAAAATAATATTATTTTAAAAATTTTTTAAATAAAAATTGCCCCAACTAATCTGGTAACTCAATTAAAATTCAAAATTTAGACTTTAGATTGAATTGCCACTCAATCAAGTTTAAAAATTATAATGAGAATTATAAATTTTTCATGTTTGGTATTCCTTACATGTTATATTTAATTGTTATTGTATTTTTAAAATTGACATGTAATTAATATGGTGTGTTGCGACGATAGAGGTGGTAGTAATTAAAAAATATAATATTAATTAAATATTATAATTTTAAATTATGATATCAATTAATTTTTAATAATTATTTTAACAGTCATCTCGTGAAAATATAGTATCAAAATTTCCCAGTCTTCAGCATATTTTGAAGAGTTGTTATGAGATTTATTATTGAATTACATTATGACTCCAAATTCAGTGGTTATTTAAACAAATGGTTAAAAATCTATTTGAAAAGGCTGCTATATAACAAGATTATTTTGATAAAATAACAGCAAATATATTGAATTATTATTAAATACTCTAACAACACATCATATAGTGTATAAATACATTAACTTAATTGTATTTTTAAAGTTACAATTAGATAATATAAATACATATAATTGCAAGAAAAGATTGTATTATCTACATATTAATAAGAGCTGAAGTGTAATCTCCATAGTCTAGGAATCTGAGGTCGACTTATATGAAAATACTCCTGAGATCATGAGTTATTTTTTCATGTTAACAACAACCGGTTAAAATATAAATAGTTATTTTAATTTTTTGTATTTATACTTGTAGAAGTAGCAAACATTCCCAACCTGTTTAGCTATATTCATGCATGTAAGACATTGATACATGTACAAGCATACCAAGACAACAAATCCCCAGCTATATGTGGGAATCACATCAAAATCTTCTAGAAGCGTTAGATAAATCAAATGCATATATTTTTTTTATAAGGTCTATAAATAATAAATTATCAAACAGATGCACTATATATGCTCTGACATACCTATATAACATATTCAAATGATCAAATTAATTGACATATTCAAGTCATAATTTAATGCATACCTCAACAAAAGTTCCTCATCACCATCACCCGGTGATGTGGTAAATGTCTTTTTAATCAATTTATGATGTGTGCTATCCCCTTCAATTCACTTCAATTTAGTAGAAAGGAATGTCAATCTAAATGCATGCTCGTATAACGTAACAAAATTACACATCCAAGTAGATATGATTGTTTGTACATTAATAGAAAATCCATGTAAAACTGTAACATCCTGTTATGTCTTTTTCTCATGGCTAAGGTGAAATTTATGAGTCTCACAGCTTCATCGCTCAATTAGTATATAGATTAACTGTGGTTAAGCTTGATGTGCCCTATATAACTGATATTTAAAAAATCAGCCCGAAACACTTAAAGTTAAACCCTTTCATATAATTTTATTTGCTTATGTGTCCAAAAATAAATTGTAAATTCATCCTGCATAATAATTTAAAATATAAGTACATAAGTACATAAATATTAATGAAATTATTAATTAAAGTTAAATACACTTAAAATCCCGATAACAATATCATTCGATTAATGTCTACATTGCAACCATAGGACAAAAATGTAGTGGGCTTAAGAGGCATGCGTTATGACTCAAACTATCGATAAATATAATCATGCACTTTAGGAATGTCAACCTTATAATGTGTTTAGCCACCATGAGAAGAAGATTTGCCACCTCGCATGCTCGACATCATATGTAATAGTACTTGTGTTTAATATGAATTTTGACAAGTTTAATATGCTTTTAAAAAATACCATAATATATTTTAAAAAATAATTGTATTGTTCAATATAAGTAGTTGAATAAGGCATGTTTTTCTATTATTGCACATACCTTATCTATAATGTGCATAAACCTCGTTTGCATCCATTTGGTTGTGCAAATAAGCAGACATTCGTTAACTATGTCTAGTTTTCCTTTTAGATGAGTCTGCTTCAATCTAGGGTCCATTATAATCACTTCATTCTAACTTATCTAGTAATGGACAAAATGACATACCATATGCTGATTTGTAGTTGCAAATCATCTATTAATCATCACTAAACTATATAAACTATAAGTGATTCTCAACGCAACATGCAAGAATATGGAACATGGATGGTGAAATGTTTGTCATTTATCATATGTAAGTTTTATCATTCAATCTGATTGTCTATTTTATTTCTTTGACAACACCTGGTTTAACTGGGATGTTGACCTGTAACACTTGTTGTTCGGAGTTGAACAACATTACAATATGATCTCTTGATTTATCTCTATTTATTGTCAATTCCACTTGAATTATTGGAGGCCAAATTATCCCACATTGAATAATAGCATTTGCTTTATTGTCAATTCTCTTAATCTATCTTTGTTTCATTTTCACCTAATAACTAATATATTTGTAAAATGTCAATTGCACTAGAGTATAAACATGTATTGCATAAGTAATTTTTTTAGAACATGATTAAATAATTTTAAAATATTTGTTGTCATATTATCATACTAATGATCATCATTACACAGTGCCTTCTTTTCTTTTGGTTCCTGATCAAGCCTTTCTTGATAAGCTGGGTCCAACTTACATATTCTTTTATATTATAAATTGGATTTACATCTTGACGGTTCATAACACATCCTTATAAAATTGTTTTTATAAATAGGTCTTTGAATGTATTATTGAAGTTGCTAATAAAATATCAGGTATAACACTAATGGTATCCAATAGGTTCACATTCAATTTCTTTTACTTCATTCTTAATGCATGTGTGTCTATATGATATTATACATATATTTATTCTATCACTAGTAACGTATCTCTATAAGCAAAGTAAAACACCATCTCTAATTGTAATTATTTTCTTCATCAACAATTACAAAAGCTAAAAGAAATATCCATTATTTGAATTAAAAACAACTATAATAAGTAATTTTCCATCATATCATCCATACAAATATATACCATCAATATTGATTAGTGGCCTATAGTATTTGTAACTTTCAATACATAGTTCAAATGACCAAAAAATCTTTTAGATACTATTGTACTATTATTAAGATTTCCTTTATTCTTCTAATCAACAACCATTCTAGATTTGATTCTTTTATTTCCAACAACAATCTTGATGTTTTTTTTTTTCAAATGACTCCTCATGTGAACTAAACAAATACACAAATACCTTTTACTTTGCAACTCAAGCTATATCATATGATATTTTATACTTGTAATACAATTCTATTTCACTATGGATGCTTGCAACTGTCATTGAAAATATAATTCATCACAAAAGTTGATACAATGTTAACAATAAAATTTGCATCAAATTGATGATGGTCTTTTTAGATAAAGGTTGAGTATAAGTGTATGGCCTTTTTAGCTTTTATATCTTAAATGAGTTTGACCTTTTATGGTATCACCTATATAAATACCATTTATATTCTAGTGCTTTCATATGTTGTAGTTGAACAAAGATCGAGGTTGATTGTTGAACTCGATATTCAATCGAATATGTAATGTGTTACCATTTAACTACATTAGCTAAATCATTTTTACTAATGAATGTTTGTCCAACCTCTAAATCATAACCTTTTAGCAAACAATTATGATAATGTCTAATCATGGGAAATAACAAATATAGACCCAATAAAGTCTCTAAATTTAGTAACAAGAGATATTATTTAATCATCAACATTTATCATCATATTCGAGGTCTAATGTCTCATCATTTTTATTGTTATTAGGCTTATAATAGTCAAATATATAGTGATGAACAAATGAATTGTCAAGCATAGATTCATCACTCATTTGTAGTAAATCATCTGATAATGAATTAGTGTTTCATTTACTAACTAACCTTGAAAGACAGGCAGATTGTGATGGCTTATACCTATTCGACTAGAAGTTGGGATACATAATGAATCTGGTTGACTACTCATATACAATATCATTATGTTTAATTCACTTTGGATGAAAATAATCCATCATTGTCTTAAAATTGCCAACATATACAATCGGTACAAGATACCACTAGTATTCTACCAAAGTCCATGACATATAGTTTTTTTTTTTTTAATTTCTGCATATGATATGCCTAAATTATCATTTAACAGTAAATTACCACTACCATTGTAGGTGATACTATTGTTCATATTAGGAACAATTTTGTAAAAAATTTTGTAACATAAAGATGCTATAAAAAATTTTGTAAAAAAAGAAAAGAAATGAATCTAATTTTGTTTAATAGGATATAATTTTAAATAAATTGTATAAACTCAACCCTAATTGTCAAAATTCATATCAAATTCAAATCAATTTCTATAATTTAATGTAATGAATAATTCACCAAAATTCAACATAATTTATGATATCAAACCTAAATGATATTTTTATGATCAATTGCATGAGATCAAATCCAAATTCATAGAAAATTCAAATATTCAAATAAAATACCAAATTTAATAATTTATTCACAATTCAATGTAACATGTAATTAATCAATATTCTATCTCATTTATGCTCTATTGCATAAAATCATCAAACATAAGCATAACTGATAGCATTATTAGCTAATTCCAACCAATTTATACAGAATTCATAATTTGATAACTTATCTAAAATTAAACGCAACACGTAACTCATTAAAAATTTAATTCTTAATTGATGTTATTTTCATGTTTAATTGCATCAAATCAATCATAATTATTGGCATTCATAGCTATTTTATCATTAATTCAACTTAAATCCTAAATAATAATTTCATTTCAACTAAACCAATCACAACTTAAATATAAAACACACATAATTAATAGCAATCTAGTATGTTTAACTTAATTTTAGGACTAGAAAGTATTAGGGAGGCGGCAACAATGATGATTTTTGATTGTTTTTGAAGAAGCAGATACCCTAAGATGTTTGAAGAAGAAGAATAAGATAATTTTGAGTTTTGAGTGTTTTAAGGAAAAACAAGTGATTGATGTGTTTTTTTAGTCGGAGGAGGGTTGCTGTTGTTGTTTTTAGAGAGAGGTGAATGCCCTATCTATGTTTTTTTGATTTGGATAGAGATTTAAATTTCACAACATGTTGCGTTTCAAATGTGCAATATATCAATTTATCACCTTTCTAATATGCCACAACTTAAAAATATATTAATTCACCAATTTTTTTTTATTATTTGTGATGTGTTAATTTTAAAAGTTGTAACTTAATTGATCAAATTTTAAATTTGTTCTTTAAAGATCATTAGTTCAAGTATCATAAATCTCAGAGCTATTAAAAATTTATATAATGAATAACTTTAAAATTTTAGAAAATAAGTGAGATACGTGTAAATTTACTCTAATATATCCTGTTAGTGTGTGTGTATATTATCTGTGATGTGGTATTGTGAAAGTACTTAATTTTTTACAGAGCAATAAGCACCTCCTTTATCTTATCCGTTTGGAATTATTAACTCGATGTAACTGTGATTTTTAGCTGTTATTATATATATATATATATATATATATATATATATATATATATATATATATATATATATATATATATATATATATATATATATATATATATATATATATTATTTGTGATGTGGTATTGTGAAAGTACTTAATGTTTTACAGAGCAATAAGCACCTCCTTTATCTTATTCGTTTAAAATCATTAACATGATATAACCGTGATTTTTAGTTGTTATTGTGAATTTGAAATGTTTAGTAATATTATAAAAGCTAATATCACAATAATTTCTATAACTTTTTTAAACAAACTCTACATCCGTTCTAATTTTTTTATAGATTAATTGAGAAATTCTAGACTCCTGACTCATTTGAGTTGGATTTCTAGTTAAACTAATGGAAAAATTAAGCGACTTGAAATTGTTCAATCTAAGCAAGTTTTTAATATTCTTATAAAATTTTAAATAACTTGATTAATTTGATTTAAATGAGATCAATATCTTCTAAAAAACAAATAAGATGTCATTATTCTAGTGAAAATAAATGAATAGATGATCCACAAGTTAACCTGATTGAATTTTTTTTCTGAATCATTTCCAGTATAAGATATGACAACTATGCTCTAAACTGTGGAGGCATCAGTTACTTATGAAAATACTGTAGATGCTGAAAATACTGAAGATAGTGAGAGTGCGGGAATCTTTAATATGCATCTCAGTCATTTGATTGATCGATTTAACTGTTCTATCTGTTCTCTCTTTCTTTCTTTTTTGATTGAAAATCTGAAGAATTCCTCATATTACAAATCACACATGATGTTCATTAGCCCGTCTTTTTCATCTATCTTTGAAACAGCAAAAGTTCCTGGTCTCAATATTGAAACCTAAGGCCAACCCTAATCACGATCCACATCATATCCCTTTGAAAATCAATGGCTGACATGTTATAATTTCAGACGAAGGGGACCAAAAATCCAACCCTCGTACCTTTTACCACACCTAAACTGGAAACTTTATAATAAAACGAAAGAAATATTACTTTAAGTGGGAGTAAAGACGTCCCAAAAGGCTCTAGTATGAGCTGTGATAGTAGATTTTTTTTTTTATTCTAAAATCTAGCACATCATGTTTGAAAACATACACAATTGTCTCTTCCTCCTGATATTTAAATTCTGAGTTTCCCTTCAAGACTTGCCACCATGACAAGCTATCATGTAATTCCATACACAAAGGTCACAGGTGCTCAATAAGAGACAAATTTCTTGGCTTTATACGCTTAAAATTCCTACAGGATATTCCAAACAAAAAGTGGAAATTGGAATAGGGAGTGGAGAACCGCTGATAAAGCTCGTGACACCAAAATCGTACAGTTCATACTCTTATCTTAGACATTCATTCCTTATTCTTCATAGGATACCAGGCAGTTCAAAGACTTTCGAGTTAAGTGAGATTGGCTCACTTGATTCAAATTGAGTTGGGATGATTTGATCCAGCTGATCCTGCATGGAAAGAGATTAGATGTGGTTGCTCCAGACATGCACCTCACTTCTTCATAAATAAAAACCTAATTAATAATAAAACAAGGAGAAAATCGAAAGGATTTACTTAATTATACTTAGAAGTTACAGACGCGAGCCATTCAAGTGAGGTCTGGTTTCGGTTTTTGAGTTTTCCATTTTACTGCTAGACTTGTGATGCTGTGCCGAGTTCAACTCAAGAAATGATTATTTAAACCATGCTTCCATCTTTATTCAGCAATCCCATCCATCCATCAACCATGAAAAGAGGGAGAGTGAGAGATTGATGATATGGGATTTTGACACATCATGCTCGGATTTTGAGACACAATGGCCAGCCCGTTTCTTCGCCTCCTAACAGGCTTTATATCAAATCATCTCGTCAATCTGCATGCTAAGGTCTCTCCCTCTCTCTCCCCATCAAAATCAAACACATTGCCATTTTTATCTTTTCTAGTTGTCAAGGCTTCGCTCCCACTTAACAGTACCTATCTTAAAAGGACAAAAAAAATCCCCCCACGATCTTCTCCTATTTTGGTCATCTGTCGAGGCTTTGGCGTTTTACAAAAGGGCCCAGGAGCAAGCGCTTTCGTAAAAGATTATTATTAATTAAATAAAAATGTTGCATTACAAAAACAGAATGCAGCATTATATTGATAAAGTAGACTGATAAAATATTCTTAATAATAGAGAAGCGAACTATATCAAACCCCGGCTCTTGATAAGAGTAATCTATCGTGATAGAAAGATACTAACAGTATAATAATTAAGAGCTTAGCTAACCTCGCGGTAGAAAGAAAGACGCCACAATCAACTTTTAGAAGGAAAAGCTGACGCATCTAAGCCGCAACTGAAGTGAAATGTCATGGATCTCTTACAATTAATAACTAAAAATCTACTGCCACTAAAGTTTGATACTGTTTAGTCAATGAGTAGAGCCACCAAACTTCGAGGATAGAAAATCGCTTGTTATTTGATCAAATTAGTACTGTTTAAGAAAAATTTAAGATATATAGCATAAATCGTAAAAGTATTTGAGAAATAATATATTTTGAATTAATTGTTATTAAAATATAAAGTTTTATTAAACAACGGCTAATAATAGTAGTTGTTTTAATTAATAGCTAATAATATTAAAAATTGTCAACTGCTAATAACAATTATTAGCAGATCTGAATAAACTTATACAACTGCTAATTACAATAACAATTGTATCAATCAGCATAACTTTTACAAGAACTCAATCTTAGATTTTACATAAAATAAAGTTAAAATCATCAAAGCCCAAACAAGATTTTAAATTACCAAACCTCAGACCTATATTTAAAATGTGATATTTTAATATCAATTTTATTTATTAATTATAATATCAATTTAACGCTTGTGTTTTTTAAACATTATTTTTATTTATGTGTAATTTTTTATGTTATTAATGGATAATTTGAAATCTTAAATAACTTATTCACATCTTTATCTATTAATTAATGATTTTAAATCATGTTTGTACATATATAATAAGTATTGAAATACATAATATGGAAGACAACTTTAAAATCAAATTTATGATAATTGGCTAAAATATTATTACAAAAGTAATAATAATAAAAATAATTTTTAACTAAAAAATAACATAATATAATTATACACAATATAATAATACATTTGAGCCTATCTATGTTTTTTACTTCGATGAATGGATTGGTCAACTTCACTAATAGCACAACTTTTACTTGTTTGTGTAGTCTCATCCCGTAAGACAAATCATCTAGGCTCAAAAGTCTATTCGAACAGGTCAAGTAGTGCGACATATCTCGAATTAAAAAGATGTATAGTAACGAGCAAGTCTATCATCATCATTGATATCACAAAGATCAGCCGTATCACGGTAACTATCATGTAATAACTGTCCAACCATATATGAAGTGAATATAAATTATTAATCCATAAATAAAATGTAATGGTTTTGTCAAAGCCTGAAAAAGTAATAAATACTTACAATATTTTGAATCTGATGTGCATATAACTCATACTCCATCTTCTAACGTGGAGGAACCTGCGTTAAGTTTGGTGTAATGATTCAATGTGTTGTACATAGGTACCAGTCCATGTATTACTCCTTAAAAGTTATAAGATGCACATCTTTAAAAATAAAATTTCTTCATGCATCCTCCATTAATATATGTTGAAGATGATGAATCATTCAATTATATTCAGCGTGCCTACTTGAACAATTAATGAAAAGAAACTAATTGCTCGTATCTATATCATACAAGAAATATTGCTTAAAGCCAAACTATCATATTACATGGTCAAGGCAATGCATCTTAACAAGTTTAAAAAATACGAAGAGGACAACTAATGTCCATAAGTCACCTTTCAATTTAAGGGGTAAAGTCAATTGGACTAAAATAAAAAACAAGAAAACACATGCACATTTCAAACATATGATTAAAAGATTTAGACAGGTTTGTTATTATATTGTCATATCGATGACCCCAATCATATAAAAGTGTCTTTTTTTCTGTCGATCCCCGCTCAAGCTATTCTTTTCATTCTGGATGCTATTACTCATATCATCAAACCATACATAAAATTTAATTTATGCTTTAAAGATTCATAACACATCCTAAATAAATTTTTAATTGATAAATTTTTGAATTTGTGATTGAAGTTATTTGCCAGGTATTTAACATAATATCAATGATATATAATCGATTCAGGCTAAAGTTTTGTCATTTCATGCTTAATGCCATATACATATACCACTACGATATATCACCACCACTAACTTATTTTTTATGATAAACAGACCAATTCTAGAACAAGAGACCTCATCATCATCATCATCTGATGTTTCAACTAAATTTATTACACCTTCATCTTTATTTTCACTAGGATTGGAAGTGTCATTTCTATGCTAATAATAATATCTAATTTTAATTCTATTTTCATCACAAATTCCTATAACCCTATCTTCCAATGTCCTAGATAAACCAACATTAGTTGAATGTGATAATTGTCTAAATAGCTGAGCAAATATGGGTATTGATATACTAGTATCTCAATGCTTCACATTACATGAGCTATTAAGTTTATGTTGGCTACTCATATACAACTCCATCGTGTTCGTTCCATTTTGGATGAACATTTCTATCATATTTTTAAAATCCATATCACATGTAATCGGTATTGAAAAATATTGATGATTTCGAACAAGATACCTCTGAGTGATATTTGTGTCAATGTCATTATAATTCAACTCAAGTCCTTCACATACAACTTTTTTGGTATCTTTAAATGACATGCTTTTAGTATCATTTAAGAATACACTACTTCTGCTAATATAAGTGATATCATTATTCATATTAGGAACAATAGTATCACTATAATTACATAGTATAAAGAAGTTTGAAGGGATATTCTATAAAATAAAAATACTCATTTCATAAAAAATAAATTATCTCAAAATTCAACACAAAAAGTAATTGTTATTGCTTTGACAATAATAATAGTAATAAAAAATAATTAATTGCAAAAATTCAATTACAACAATTTAAAAAAAATATCAATTGAATAATTTTAAAAATTAAAAATATTAATCATGATAATTGAATATCAATTAAAAAGTAAATGATCTTAATTAAACAAAATCTTCAACACAATTTTTTTTTTTAATTCAACACAAACTTTAGTTGCTATGATTTTGACCATAACTTTATTAATAACATCAATTGATTAAAATCCTATCTAATTGCATCAATTAAAACAATTATATCAATTCAAACAATATAATTAAATATGACAAGTAACCCAATAATCAATTTAAACCCTAATTTCTCTAATTCAAACCTAATTGATTATATAAATAACATCAATTATATTAAAAAAAACATAATTACAACATTCAAAACCTACTATTATCTAATTATCAAACACAACACAAATATCTAATTATCAAACATAACACAAATGCCTAATTAAATCAAAAAATAAAATTTATCAATTCAATAATAAAACCCATCAAACTAAGAGATAATGCAAATGTTTTACCTTGATTTATTTATATTTAGGTGGCAGTTCCACCAATTGTGGTGATAAGGAGGCTATTAATGGAAGTTTGGGTTGACATTTTGCAATAAAAAGCTGTAGAAAGACACATAAAAATAAAGGGAAGATGATTATGGTGTTTTGATGAAGGATTGGATTGTAAACACCAAAAAAAAAACTAAAGAAAAAATTGACTCCACCATCACTATTGCTTTCTGCAATGGTTGCAACATAGTTTTCGTTGTCAATTTTTGCATTGGCAGTGACAGTTTTCGTTGCTGATTTCTAGATTGACAACGATATTTTTTTTATTGTTGTTAATTTTTGAGTCAGTAGCGACACATTTTTTCATTGTTAATTTCTTGTGTTTGTTTTTTTTTATTTCTCAGGCTTTTTTTTACTTTGCAGGAGTGGCGACCGTGGAGAAAAAAACAGGGGGGGATTATATATGCATTGTAACTACAATTCAAAATCATGGTTTTATTATGTAGCCACTATTTTAATTCATTGTTGTTAAAGACCCTACTATTATGAATAACTATGAATAACGATTTCACTAAAATCATGACTCAAAAATCATGGTTTTTATTTTCTTTTATTGGTTTATGTGATTTAATCTTTGCATGTATTTGTTTACATATTGCTTATGTATAAGTACATTGGATATGAATTAATGCCTTCATGCTTTTTAATTTTGAGAGAATAAACCTAATTTTAGGTTAGGTGGGGGAGTAACGATTTGTCTCATAACTTTTAGTCAGGGTTTAAATTTATGAAACACCTAACTATAGGTGCCCTGTTTATTTTTTTGGTCTATGTGATTTAATTTTAGCATGTATTTTTTTACATACTGCTTATGCATAAGTACATTAGATATGGATTAATACCTTCATACATTTTAATTTTTAGAGAATAAAACCAATTCTAAGTTAGGTAAGGAAGTAACAGTCTATCTCAAGACTTTTAGTTGAGGTTCAGATTCATGAAATATCAAATTATAAACTGAGCATTTATAAACTATACCCCAACCAATCCTTATAAACTCCCATGTTGCCTTTATGAGAGGTGGACACTAGGCAGATCATTGATACATTTGAGACCATGTAATAAGCCTACTCTCTCTGGTTTTTAGTTGCGGATTAACTCTAGGTTAATATTCTCAAACCTGATTTTTAGCTTTCCTGAGGAAGTATCATCTTCATTAAGGGTTGTTTTACCACATGATTAAGAGGTTCACATTAATTGATAACCCTAAAAATGACATTCGAAGGTGAAGACATACTGATAAATAATTAATAGCTTTTTTAAACAAGGAAAGAAATCATGATAAAATGAGGTTGGAAGCTGAAAAGAAGAAGACTAGGTTAGCCAATCTTAATATCAAGGAAGAAAGAAACTTAAAAGCTTAGTATAAAGCCCAAATTGATGATGAAATACAAGCTAAAAAGGCAGCCAAAATAGATATAAGGGAGTATCAGGATAAAGCAAATGCCTTGAGGGATTAAGTCTCTATAGTCTAAATTGAGTTAGAAATTCAGGAGGAAGAATTAAAAAAGCTGAAAGGGCAGTATCAAAAAGCTGATGAAGAGCTAAGATAGAAGTTCAAAGAATGGAAAGATCACATCAGCAGATTCAATTTATAGATAAACATGAAGATAAATGAGCTTGAATTTGAAAAAAAAAAAAACTTTAGAAAGCTAGTGATAGGAACCAAGTTAGGTCTAGATTTGGTGTTAAAATATTTGTTGACTAGTTTTGCGAGATCTAACGCATCTCTCAAACCATATTTATTGGAATAAAATAAAATTTTACTAGGAGATATTAGACATATAAAAATATATTTTGGTGAATTTTTAGGTCAAATAGAGTTAAAAAAAATTAGTTTAACGGGTTGAATGTAGTAGATAAATCTTGTCAAATTTGCCAAACTAGACTATTGTGAACTATTTGGGATATATCTGGAGCTACAAGTGAAGTTTTCTGCCTTTTAAGTTGGGATGAACACTAGACATCTCAATCTTTCCAATCATATATGGTAGGCTCATTAATTTATCCATATGAGAGAGAATGATGTACTTGGAGTAAGGACTAGAAATCTGCTAAAAATATATAAAAATTAGATATTTAGGTTACATGGAGGAATTTTAGCATGAATGCTTAATTTTTATTATCTAAATTTATTTATTTATTTATTTAATATTGAATAATTATTTTTAATTTGGTTTTGTTCAAGGCTGTTAGACATTGTTTAAGAATTTATTTTATTATTTGACTTATGTTAGTTGATTACTAATTTAGGCCCTTTACCTTGCAGCACAAAAAGAGTCCATTAGGGTTAGTTAGATGAGACTATATTATGTTATTTTTATTTATAAATCTCAGTAGTAAATATAAGAATAAACATGAGTTTTTATTTTGTTTGTTTGTGATAAAACAACCTCTCTTTACAAGGACAAAAATCATATACTGACTTATCAAAGAATAACTGGTTATGTGGTCTCGTTCACATACTTAAGGTTCTCAGATGCAAGATTATCTATGGGTCCATGTTTTTTTATAGTACCTTTGGTACTAAAGTATATAGTAACATTCGAGTCAAGATTTTACCAAACATGATTGTTGACCTTTTGGGTTGCTATCTACTTCGTTAGTAATTGCTTGACCACAGGATCAAGAAGTTTATATTAGTTTGTGTCAAAGCTAGGCTCTAAAAATTAGTTCCACAATAGTCGAAGAAAGTTGAGACAAGAGAAAAAAGGCATTGCGAGCATATTTAAGTGAAACACAAGAGTAGTGTAAACACATGAGGAAGTGGATAAGGAATATATATTTCTTATCAACTAACCAATTTTTGGATCCAATGATGTTGAAGGCAGGCAACAACATGGCACCATAAAAAAGAGATAATGAAATTGTAACTCAGTTACACATTATGAATAAGTGGATGAATCAAATGGCCAATGAATTTGGAAATAGGTTGGATAAGTTAGAGAGGAAATATGTTAATGATCATGGTAAGGTTCAAATTAGACTTGAGCAAAGAGAATTTAATGTTAGGAGTGTTGTTAGGTGGGTTAACATTAATATGAATGAGTTTGTGGTTAATACTACGAACATGAATGATATTGATTTTGAAGATGTGTCTATAAAATACTAGGAATATTTTGGATAACAACAAAATTTTCAATTTGTAGTGAAAATATATAGTGATAATTTTGACTAGAGGGGTAATTATATTTATGAGGACCATAATGCTGAGTTAAATGGAGATTGAAGTAGAATTAAGCTGAAAATACTAGCTTTTTAGGGAAGAATGATCCAAAAAATCATTTAGAATGGGACGAGAAAGTGAAGTGTATTTTTAAGTGTCACAATTATCTGGATATAAAGAAAGTGAAGCTTACTGTGATTACTTTTACTGACTATGCCATTATGTGGTGGGATTAATTACTGACAAACTATAGGAGGAATTATGAGAGGTAAGTTGATACTTGAGATGAGATGAAATCCTTTATGAGGAGAATATTTGTGCTTAGCCACTATTATAAAGAATTGTATTAAAGGTTACAGAGTTTGAGTCAAAATATAAAGAGTGTTGATGAGTACTTCAAGGAGATAAAATATGATATGATTTGAGCTAATGTTAAGGAAGAAATGGAGGCTATTATGACTAGATTTATTAATGACCTTAATCATAATATAGATTATATTATAGAGTTGCATCATTATATCAAGTTGGAGGAAATGATATATATAGTCATAAAAGTGGAGAAACAAATTAAACAAAAGGGTATCATTCGACAAGGCCAACCATAAGGCCCTTTTTATCCTTGAAAACCTAATTGGAAAGCTAGACCTGGGGGGTAGTCCATCATATAAAAATAAGAAAGGTAAGGCCGAATACTTTAGAGAGAAGAAAGACACCTTGATTGTTATTAAAGGTAACAATATTACTCCTACTTTTTATAATCATGACATTAAATGCTTTTGTTGTCAAAGTCAGAGTTTTGGTCATGTTGCTTTACATTGTCCAAACAAAAGAGTCATGGTTATAAAAACTAATAATAAGGTTAAGACCGATGGGGAGGATGAAAAGGAAAAGATGCCACTATTAGAGGATGCTAATGATATTTGCGTTGAGTATCCAGTTGAGGGAGAGGCACTTGTAATGATAAGAACACTAAATATACATATCAAGGTGGATAATTCATAACGTCAGAGGGAGAATATATTCCATACAAGATGTCAAGTTCATAATAAGGTATGTAGTTTAATTATAGATAGTTATAGTTGCACTAATATAGTTAGTACTAAATTGGTGAGAAAGTTGAACTTACATACTACTAAACATTATATACTTTATAAATTATATAGGTTGAAAGATTGTGGTGAAGTGAACGCAAATAAATAGGTTTTGGTTGCCTTTTTTATTGCCATTTGTTGCGTGGTAGACCATAGTAGTATGATTGGAGAGTTATGCATGATGGAGTGATAAATATGAATTCCTTTTAAGAGAATAAAACACCTAGAACTCTTGTTTATTTGACACTTAAACAAATACATGAGAAAAACTAAACTTCAAGAAGGAGAAGATGGTTTTTCTTAATTTTGATGATGATGATATTATTCAGGTTGGTATTGATTAGTGACCTTAAAAGATGTTTGCCATGATATATATTCGAGGCCAAATCTTTTTAAATAAAGGGAGGATAAAACAAACCAAGTCAGGTTTGAATTTGGTCTTAAAATGTTTGTTGACCAGTTTTGCATGATCAGGGATACCTTTCAAATTGTGTATTGGAATGAGTTGACATTTTACAGGGAGATAGTAGATATATTGAATTATATTTTGATAAATGTTTATGTCAAATAGAGTTCAAGAACATATTATTTTAGAGAGTCAAAGTTACTAGATAAATCTTGTCAAATATGTCAAACTAGATTTTTATGTATTGTTTGTGATACATCTGGAGCTATAAATGAAAATTTTCTTATCTTCATGTTGTTATAGAAACTAGACATCATAAGATTTCAAACCATATATGGTAGGCTCATTAATTCATCCAGATGAGAGAGAATGATGTGATTGCATTCAAGACTGAAAATTTGTTAAGAATGTGCAAAAAATAAAGATTCAGATTACATAAATAAATTTTAGCAAAAAGACTTTGTTTTATTATCCTATTTTATTTATTTATTTATTTATTAATAATTATTTTTAAATTGGATTTTTTTTGCCCATTAGACATTATTTAGGAGTTTATTTTATTATTAGACTTGTGTTAGTTAATTACTTGTTTAAGCCCGTTATCTTGTAACACAAAACAATCCATTAAGTTTAGTTAGATGAGATTATATTATGTTTTTGTAGCTATAAATCTTAGCTGTAAGTTGGAGAATAAATGTGAGGTTTTATTTTGTTTATTTTTGTGGAAAAACAACCTTTATTTGTAGGGATAGAGCGTATATTAAGTTATCAAAGATTTACTAGCTTTGTGAAGTCATTTACATACTTAAGGTTCTTAGATACGAGGTTATCTATGAGTTTAATTCTTTTTTCAATACCTTTAGTTCTGACCTCTAGGTCAAGGTTCTATCAAACTTGATTTTTGATATTCTAGGTTGTTATCTACTTTACTAAAGGTTGTTTGACCACGTGATCAAGAGGTTCACTTCAGCCAGAGACCTGATCCAATAGCTTGGAAAGACAATTCACATACTAAATAGAAACAACGGGTTATTGGCCATGAGCAATAATGCTATGCTCCAAAACAATATTGTATTCCATTATAAGATTGAACAAACAAACATATTGATTGATAGGGTGACACGAAAAGGAAATGATCTATGAGTAAAAACTTTTTTTATCCATACTAGTGCTAAAAGACATAAGCAGTATTTAAATGAGGTTTTAGCTTTTATCATAAATATAACTAACATGGGGATTTCTTTTGAGAATTAATATAGATGTATAAGAGTTTTATTCTTAAATGTGAAAACTCCTTGTATGAACTATTTATTTTTGTTGAATGAAAAGGGTTTGAACCCATTTTTCATGTTGTACTTTCCAATATGTATGGAATTTAACTAAGACAAGGACTTAAAAAGGATCTCCTTGGATGTTTTGAACTATATTATTATTGTGTTCAAAAAGTAATAGTTTTTGTTTGACCAGGACTATTAAGATGGTTTATCTTGTTGTGCTTTGTTTTATCTTTTATAGTTTTGTTGGCAGTATGTTGACCGAGATGGAAAACGATTATATACTAAAATAATAAACTCTAATTTTATAAATAAGTACTATGTATAATGTACTTTGTCAATAATTCAATAAAGATCAAAGTTTGGCTAGGAATTCTTTAACGTATTTTTCTTTTTTATAAACTCTAGAAAAACTTTGCATGATTTTATCTGCTCAAAAAACCTTGTTTTTGTGTTTTCACAAAATATTAAAAAGTTTTTAAGTGATCAAAGTTATTAGTACAAATTTAAATGTGAAATTGACATTTGATTTTTAACAATTAAGTTCTTAGAATTTAAGTGATCACTTAGTAAGGTGACCAAACATTTAGAAACTTGAAAAATAAAAAAAGAAACCACTCAATTAACTTTGAAGTTAAGCTTTAGTTGGCTAAATAATGATTCATAATTTGATTTTTCATGTCCAACTAATCACAATGAAAGAAACAAAAGCTTATTAATCCAAAAATCATGTGTTTGAAATGAAAAAAAAGACTATTTATAAAAATCCTTTCACAATACTTAAAAAATATCCTTTGCAAGTCCCAGTTGAGCCTAGTAAGTTTTTCTTGCAAGTAAACCCTAATTAGGATCACATCCTACACTAGAAAAAATACGAGGATTTAAAAAGCAATTTGACCACAAGATTATATGGAATGATCTTCAATAATCAATGAAAAGTCCAAAGGTTGCTAACTAAAGTTAGAAGTATAAAAAAATTTCAATTATTAAAAAAGGATGAGCATGTTGTACAAAAATAATAGCAATGAGTGTGATGATGATCCTTAAAATCAAATAGTCCAAACCCTACACTAGTAGGCATGTTAAAATAATTTTACAAAGTCAACCTTAGGGTCTAGAAGGCCATTGATTGAAAAAAAAGCTTAATAACGAGCATTAGTAATCTTGAGTCTTGATATCCTTTAGACATGTTCTAGGCTTATAAACATCTTTTTTCTTTAACAACCAAGAGCTAAAGACCACATTACGTGGCTGATAAATTCCTTTCTAATCAAAAGCAAGCAATCTAGGTTGGTAAACAATGCTCTCTTTCAAAATTAGATATATAAAAAACTACAATTATGTTTTATTATTTATACAAATAAAATGAATGTTTCAAAGAATTTTTTATTTGAAACTCTTGATTTAAAATACGAGCCTTTTGACAAAAAATCATGAAAATAGAAGGTTACTTTATATTTTCACCAACAAAAAAACTTGTAAAAATTCAACCTTTATGAAACCTTACCCATGAGAATTACTTGAATTTCTTAAAACATATTTTCTTAAAACTTACATCAAAATGATTTTTGTATTTAGTAATACCTTTGAAATTCCAAAGACTTTCTTGTGAAATCAATATTATATAATGAACTAAACACTATTTTGCATGACATCATCCTTGAGAAAACTCGAGCAAGTAAAATAGGGTAAAGTACTATAGGGTATGGCCAGATTAGGGGAAATTCAAGAAAACCAATAGGACTGGCTACTTATTCCTTTTTCCTAGAAAAACAAAAAAAAATAAGCAAGTTATTTAAGTCCTCTAATATCTTTTGAAAAAAACCATTGTAAAGCATGTATGGTGAATACTAAGTTGTGGTTATAACATACTCATTTGGTTATAGTGATAAGCATGTAAGCTTTGAAAGGTTAAGAGTCCACAGATAATAGGGTAAGCTAAGGTCATTCAAGCTTATAAAATGAGCATCTATTTACCAAAAGATAAGTTTATGAGTAGTGACTTTAGTAAGCAAAATTGAAGGAGCTATAAAAACTTGCTACGAGGATTGGAGTTTTGAGATATAGAGTCTACGAAGAAAGGGGATCTATATGTTTTAGGTAAAAATATATGCATATTAACCCTAAAGCATTGTATTTTAATTCTTGCGGTGAGTCTAAGGAAAGAATCTTTGGCAAGTTCAAATTATTTCAGCAAAGGACTTAATTCTTGGTAGTTCAAAGACGAAGAAAGCCTAATTTTTAAGAAATGAGATCAGGGGATACCTTGAAGGGGACTTATATCATTTAAAGTGCACTTTTAATTTGCTCACTATTTGATGACATCTTTGAAATTACTTTCTTATGAGTGTGACTTTGGGCCCTTACCTTTCAGATGACGCATCTTTAAGCCCTATGTATTTTACATAATGCTTTTAACATCATTTATTTCTAAATACACTTTTGAGCCCTCACCTTTTAGATAGATCTCTATAGAGCCCTATCTTTTTCACCTAGTGATTTTAACATTATTTCTTTTTGAATGCATCTTTAAGCCCTCACCTTCCAGATAGTGGGCCTTTGAGCCCTATCTCTTTTACATAGTGCTTAAGCATTATTTTCTTCTAAGTATGTCTTTAAGCCCTTACCTTCTAAGTAATAAGTCTTTGAGCCCTATCTCCTTTCAGAGTGCTTTTGACATTTTTTCCCTTCTAAGTGCACCTTTTAGCCTTCGTCTTTTAGATAACACATCTTTGAGCCCTATTTCTTCCCTTGTAAGAGTGTCTTTGAGCCTTCACCTTCCAAATAGTATGCCTTTGAACCCTATCTCTTTTAGAAAGTACTTTCATTGTTATTATCTTCTAAATGCACATTTAAGCCCTTATTTTTCAGAGAGTAAACCTTTGAGCCCTATCTATTCCATTTTTAATAGCCTTTAAGCTATATCTTTTTGGCATAATGCTTTCATCACTATTTTTTTCTAAGTGCGTCTTTGAATCTTTACATTTAAGATAATACACCTTTGAGCCCTATCTCTTTCTTTATAAGTGCATCTTAAGGCTTTGTTTTTCAGATAGTGCGTCTTTGAGTCCTATCTCTTTTACATAGTTTAGGCATTGTTTCCTTCTGAGTACACTTTTAAGCCTTCGATTTTAATGTCTTTGTTAGATATGTCATTCTCGAAGATATTTTTCAATATCCTATCATTTTGAAAAGAATTGACCACTTCTTGATTTGGTAAATCCACATCGTTTTTTTCTTTTCTTCTATACAAGTTTACTATCTAAAATCTTTAACGAGACTTTCTATCACAAACATTTTAAAGAGGGGGTAACTATTATAACTTAATATTGGGTTTTCTAAAAATTATCCTTTTCATTTTGAAAATAAAGGTAAAATAAAAAAATAAAAAAAAGGCCAACAACTTGATTAACAAACATAGGCTAAATAGGGATTTAAATGCAAATTTTAAAACTCAATTATACCCTTGAAGGACTTGAATGTGAAGAATAATGTAGATTTAAGATTAACTTAAGTGAATATTAGATGAATTTGCATAAAATTATGTTTGAAAACTTAATTAGACTTTTAACAAGCCATTTTGATTTAATCATAAGCCTAATTAAAGATCTAATTAAGTTTAAGAATTAATTTATTAAGTGCAAGAACTTAATTAAACTTTTAATGGGTAAAATTAATTTTATTAAAAACTTAATTGGTGAAAATTTAAGTTTAGAAGCCTAATTCTAGAATGATTAAGAATATTGGAATTTTAAAGACTAAATCCAATTTTTACAAACTCAATTGCAAGAAATTAAGGGCAAAATTATAAGAACATCAAAGTTTATAGGGTCAATTAAAAGCTAAATCAAAGAAATTCAAGAACAAAGATATCTTTGAAAAAGTACGTGCGTATTTAAGGACCCAATTCAGTTAAAAATAGGGGTGAAATTAAAAAAACTATAAGTTTGAAGGTCAATTGAATACGAGATTAAAAAAATCCAGGGCCAAAGACTAAGCTGAAAAAAACACTAAAATCATAGGACCTTTTTTAAATTTTATAGGGATAAAATCAAGAGTTTAAATGAACAAATTCAAAGATTGATATGAAATCAAAAGTGGGGTGTCCTAATTAAATCTAAAGCGGCCAAAACAACACCATTTTATTTAAATAAAACGGTGGGTTCTAACCAAAATGACATGTTTTGGTTTAGAACAATGTCGTTTTGGTAATGCCAAGTCAAAAAAAAAAGAAGCCAAACAATGTATCGTCTAACAATGTTTATTGTCTTCTTTTTTTGGCCTTATGAAAAGTTAACGAAATATCCTTCTTTACATAACCATTTAATGATCTCTCATTCCTCAAGTAAGACAAAAGGCATGCTTCCTTAGTAGCCCTGACATTGTACTATATCTCATTATAGTTCCCATTGAGTATTTGTTGTCGCTACAATGCTGATTCAAAGTCATTGCCTTGACTAGCTTTTGACAACCCGGTTTGACAGTACTAGGTTATCGGGTTGTTATGAATGATTAGGATCCTATCTAGGTAAATCACTGGCTAGCATTGAATTCTAGAAGGGACCCTAGACGCCTCTTTCACCATTAAAAATAACAGTGACGTTTGGGTGAAGAAAAGATGAAGAAAAACTGAGAGGAATGGAAAGGAAAAGACAAAAACAAAAAAGGAATAGAAAAAACAAAAAAAAACCAACCATAAAACCAACTTAAAACACGTCTTTCACCCTATATTTTATTAATATACTACCTCAATAACATCCTACACTATACCCATAATTTATTCTAGCAAAAAACAACCTTTAAAGACCAGCCCATGAGCCATCCTCACCATTATTTCTTCCTTCTCCATCAGCCACTGTGGATCACCATTAACCTCCACTAACATTCATTATCCTTATGATGGAAGCACCATCAACCAACGAATAACACTCCCTTAGGCTAGGTAACATTTTCTCATTTCCTTTCTTTTCTTTGGGTGGTGAGTATATAGATAGATTGTGCATGAAATAATTACCCATTGTTGAAATTTTTTTTTGCCAAAGAAAATAGTCATTGGGTTGGACTAGTGGTAAAAAGTAAAGTTGGGCCTCTTGTCTCGGCCCAGCCCGTGTGGCTTGGCTGTGTTCCATATAAAAAAAAATAATTTTGGGTTGTACATCAACCAAAAAAAATTAAATTGGGTTGAGCCTAAGTTCAATCCTTTGTGGGCTTTGACCTAGTAAGCCTAACCTAGCCTTAAAGGCATGTTTGACATGCTTGATTTTTAGCAAAGAAAAATTCATCTTTTTGATCCATAAGGTATGTTTGTCGAACACGACCTTAAAGGATTTTTCATGCCTTTAACTTTTAGATAAAGATATGTTTGGCAAACTCGCCCTACTTCCATCTTTTTAGCCTTAGCTTGTCCTTTATTATAATGTCTAGCCAAGCAGGTCCTATATAATTTTAAAAAAATTTGAAAAAATTTAGGGATCATTTTAAAATTATTTATGGGTCCCTCACATATTTTTCCAATAATTTTATTTAATATCAGATTGTAAACTTACACTATAAAATATTAATATGATATTAAATTACTTATTTTTCTTTAAAATTCCAAAAAAAATCAAGAAAATAAAAAAAAAAACAAAACAAATATAAAACAAATACGAGGAGAAAGAGAAAATTTGATTATTCTCTAGGTAGGCTGCGAGACTAGCCGTTCTGGTCACCCATGCATTGATGCTAGTTCTATTAATTTTTTTTAATGATTTTTTTCTTTCATTTATTTTTTTTACCATCACAAGCAAACTTTCAGTGGGTTCACATAAGCTCCCAGTATGTTTTGTACCTTTCATGCATTATATAATAGTTAAATTTTTTATATTTGTTCACATAAAATTTATATTTCTTCTCTATAAGAATTTTATAATATTTATTTGCTAACTGAGTGAATAAAGAGAATGTAAGAACTAGGACTTACTTTATGTTAAACGCTACTATAAGATTTTATCTTGTAAAGTACGATGAATACAATAAGAACCCGAGCAAATATGAAATTAAAACTGGTTGTAGATATTGCAGAACAAGAGAAAAACTCAAGTTCTTAAACCATGTGTTATCTTTTAAAGTTGAAAACAGGTTATGAAAGACCTATATGCTTGAAGCATGCCAGTGGAGAAAATATGGAAAGGTAATGAAAAGAAGAAGAAAGGAACGCCCATTCCTCCAAGACACCAGCTCGATGAACTCCACTTGAATATGTTCCAGACAACACATCAGCTTGCTATGTAAACATTTGAAACATGTAAGAATATTTGAACTTGTCTAAATAAGATACAAAATTCATTCTACAACTGCAAGTTTGTATTATTCGAATCAAACTGTCGAGTAACATCTTCCACTGAATTTTTGACTTGGCAAGTTAAGACATGTTGTGCAATTTCACAGCTGCCATCATGCAGTGTAATTGCACTTTCATAGAGCATGTTATTTATTATCCTATTCCATTTATCATCTCCAAAACCAGGAGTTTGATGCCCTAATTTATGCTGACATCGCAAAAATCAATCTTCAACCCACAAATAATTGGTATATTTCTCGCTCTCTTCTTCCATTTCTAATAGCTTAGCTAATATTTACTCATTGGGATTAGCCATTACCAATTGAGTTCTCTGCTCTTAAACCCACAAATTAAAATGCAAAACCATAATTAACAAATTACAAACCAATATCAAGTCATATGGACACATACCGATAATAATCGTGTAAGCAACGAGGACCCCAATATTGTTAAGCATCACAAAAATCTGAAGCACCCTCCTCCCAACGATATCAGATGCATCGCCCATGACGCAACATAAGACTCCAACTTTCTAGCCTTGTATACCTCAAATGCATCTCAACAGAAAAGTCAGGAAGTACAGCAACAAACACTATCAGACCAAGACCAAGGCCGAGTGCTTGACTTTCATGGTTGCTGGCAATGCCATGATCCCAGTACCGATAATGCATGTGCAGTATTTTGTGGAAAGAACGAGTTACATGGTCATTTTATTTTTACATCTAGTACATGGGGCTGGCGTGGCTATTGATCAATTTATTGCTCGATTTTTATCAGCACAGTTTCAAATCTAGCTTTTTGGTAGTTATTCATTCTACAGAAAACAGTGAAGTTGGGTATTCTAATCTGGTTTTTTTTTTTTTTCTGATTTCAATCTTTTTTAAACAGGTTTATTTAGTATATGTCTATAAGACACTTGACTTTTAGTCAAGAAAATAAGTTGCTCACCATCCGGTGCATAGAAATTGCCTTTGGGCATCATGGCATCAAATTTGTCAAATGCAGCCAAGAACACTTTATCAGCATCATAAGCAGCTTTCTGAACCAAAGCAAATCAAAAGATTCAGTACTTGATGCTACCTTGTTTAGAAGTAAGCTGCTTCTTGAAAGGTTATTCCAGCAGTCCATAATTCTAACTGAACTCATTATATAGACACTCACACAAGCAGGACCAAACCAAACAGCCCTGAGCATCACATCAGTTAGCATTGTACCAATACACAGAATCAGCAAAAAAATTATTACATTTTCAAAGTGATGGTGCAAACATACCGATCCAATATCTGCAATCAATCATGCTCTACGAGTTCTTCAGAGACATCACAAGGACTGATGCAATTTTATTTTTATCATATAAACCTTTGAGTATTCTACCATGATTATTTACATAAAATGAATCCCTTCTTGGTAGGAGACTTTAATTTTTGTTCTCTGTGAAGAAGTTATGAGTTGTCCAATTGACCGACTACCAAAAGACTAAGGGCTTCATGGCTATGAAGTTTCTGTTTCCATTTGTTACAAACTGACACCACAATCCACATAATCACATACATTATCCTTGTATTTCCATGCTTCAATTTCATTATTTTAACCTCAAGTCCAAATGCTTAATTCTAAGCTGGAATCATGATGGTTGCTGGTACAAAAAGACTTGCTTTTCTCTAATAACGCTTCCAAATTACCAAAGTGCTAAGATCAATTGGAGAAGATTCAAGAAATATCCATTAAAATAAAAATCAATATAAAAATGAAAATAATTTACTTTTTTTATATAAATATTTAAATAAAAACATATTAGATCGATTCGTGTCTATCAATCAATCGCATCTTGAGTCAACCTATTAATCACATTTCGGGTAATGAAATCATGATAATTCTATAGAAAGCAAATTAAAACAAATATAAAGTTTAAATTTTAATAAATCCAATGTTAAATGATGAAATTGAAAAAAAATCAATTTAAAAAATACCCTAAAAATTACCTGAACTCGGTTTAACATATCAAACCCAAAACCCGATTATGAGATGAGGATAACCACAAAGATAGAAAAAAAAAATCTAATTCTCAATCAACTAGGCATTGAATGATAAAATTGAAAAAAAAAGTTAGGAAAAGAAAAAAAAATCAAGTTAACCGAGTTAACTCACAAAACCTATAGTCTAGGTCATGAGACTAGAATAACCTCATAAAAAATAAATTGAAAAAAAATATAAATTTCAATCCCTAGTAAGCCTAATATTGAAGGATAAAATTGAAATTGAAAAAAAAAAGATATTATTCCATTGAATAGTGTTTTGTGAGGAGAGGTACAGTAAAACCCCATCCTCTTTTTTTTCTTTTTCATTTTTTTGTTAATGCTTAACAATTTAATATTTTATTTAAATGGTAATTGCTTATATAATAAAACATTACAAATTGATAATCCAATAAACACTGTGATTATTCATGAATTATAATATGTTATTTTGTTATCAATTAACAAGTATTTTTCTATCCTATTTGTATCCCTATATTATGGCCTTAGCCTTAATTATTAAGACACTAAAAAGAATTGAGAGTAAAGAAAGAAAGAAAGAAAGAAGAAGAAGAAAAGGACTTATTACAAAAAATTAGCATTCATTATCTACGTCACATGTTTCTAACTTGATCCTATATACAATGAAATCAACTACTTGTAACTAACAAATTAAAAAGGTATTTGAGAGTGTAGTAGTAATTGCAATTCAAAATATTTTTTACTTGGATATGCATTAAAATAATTTTTTTCAAAAAAAATAAAATTTGTAGGAGCATCACACTAATCGATAAGCTATTTAAGTGGCTAATAACAAAATTCCTCCTCCTTAAAGAAATTAAAATACTATATCAGGTATATAAATACACATAGGCTCACCAAGTAGAGGAAGATAAAATCTTAACCAGTGATAGAGCCATACACAACAAAGTTACAACAAAGTTACAACCACATCACATCTACAAACATGTATAATACCTTCAATTTTCTTTTACATAGTTTTCTTCTCCCTTGTACACATACTAACTAAAGCATCAAAATGCCTTTGTTATACATGGGATTGCTTTATTGGAACAGCCCAAGTTAGGCCTAGAATGTAACTAGGTTAATTTATGTGTGAAGTTTTTTTTTCAATAACTTCATCAATGGAGCCGTTTATGGGATTAAACAAAAAATCAATTTCTTTCCTTTCACCTCTTACCAAAAATATTTTTTCATAGATGACGATACTCTAGTACAGGGAAGAGTATTTGATCTCCTTAAAGGGACTGTAGCTCCCCCAAGTGTTCAACATCTCTCTCATTAGGTGCATGTACTTAATGATGTTGTCATAGCTATACAACTATATTTTTGCTTTCTTACTCCTATATAACAACAAGGTCTTTTATGTGCACCAAATTACAAAGACAACATCAGTTCCTTAAAAAGGTAGGGAAAAATAACATATTGATGAGTAACTTTTGCACTCCTATACTTAAAAAAGCTATACATATCGTTTTCAAACAAGACGCTCTAAATGATCCAGTCATTATTGATCTCCATCTAAGTCTTGCTCACATACCAAAAAAAGACTTATACATGAGATGACATCCATAAATCTATGAGATCTTGAACAGGACCTAATCGAAGAATCTCTATCATGTCATAGAATCATGTATACTTGACTCTTCAAAGATTATGTTTATGCGAAAAACAATTTCGACAACTATGAGGAACTTAAAAACTCTCGGAAGTATATACAAGAATATTAAAAGCATCCTTAAGCTTGTCACATAAGACATTAATGTTGTGTGCAAAGTTCTTCCAATAAAGCTTCATTGATTTGCGTGTGTATGGTTTTATAACTTATCTCTATTTTATATTTTCATGATCTCAGCTCCAAACTAATCTTTTTTTTAGAATAAATATTTCTACCAAAAAAAATACCATAAATCTCTTTAGAATCATACAACTAGAAGATAAAAGCGCTATAACTTATCTCCAATGTTTTAATGAAGAGGTGCTCAATATGAAAAGAATCCTTGAACCTATAGCCACAACATCTCTAATTAGTAAAGTATACAATTATTTCTTATGAGAAATTGTATATACCCTCCTTAATGAAAATCTCCTTAGCATCAAACACATAATATAAAATTATAGTAGGGTGGAAACAACTAGCATAGCTAGACAAGGTCACTCACGTTTCCATGTAAAAACAATTTTTTTACCACGTTATTAATCTCCAACAAAAGCATAAAAAAAAAGTATCAAGGGGCATATTTGTGATCATCTAACATTCCTATAGCTTATGATCATACCTCTTACCATCACACAAACTAGGTTTTAGCTATAATCCAAAGGATAGAATTTGTATGATATTCTTTTTCTATAAAAAGTAACCCAAACACAAGGAAACCCTAATAAATTTTCGCTCTTTCACTTTGATAACAGGTATGACACTAAGTGCCACGCATAAAAAAAGAAAGATAGAATGATTGATCATTAAAAGCTACCTTTACTAATATGTGTGTGTGTGTGTGTCACACACACACACACACACACACACACACACACATATATATATATAGAGCGCTTGGGAAAAAAGGTTGCATACTTGTACTTGACGTGTTACCTGAGATAAAATAATTCATTAATTATCTCAAAAAAAATTCTTTCTCCATGTTTTAAGTTTTTCAATAAAATAGTACTATTTCTCCTAGAAAAATCTTTGTGTAGTCTCATGTCTCCCTTGAAAATCTTTATGATTCCAATGAAAGTCTCTTTGACTAATGTTTCCATGAAAAATCTTTATGGTCCATATCTTTAAATTTACAAGACTCCATAAAATATCTTTATATCTTCATAAAGATGAGATTTATGGCCATAAAAGTAACACAAGTTCATAAAAATTAATTCAAAGTGTTCCAAACATGTTTGTTTAGAGAACTTGGAGGGGGTGGGATGATAAAAAAGATTAGGACTAGCATGATCCTAAAGCTCTGATGGCCAGCATGATCGCCCAAAGTATTAAACTACTAGCCTGACTAGTCATCCGACCTAGCCCAGTGACCAATTCACTTTTCTCTTTCTCTCTCCATATTTCCTCTCTTTTATCTGCCTTTTCCTCATATTTTTTCTTAGTATTGATAATTTTATATGTAAAACACACAATTGTTTTATCTATAAAAAAAATGATATGCATCACTTTCTTATCACTAATAGTTATGTTCTGTTACATCTACTAGCCTATAAAAAAGCCAATGAAAATAAATATACCTTGTAATATAACTTGTCACACATACTTTGGCAAACTAGCTTATTTTCCAAAAACATACCAGGCATAGAACCTATAGGAGTATCACACCAATCGATAAGTCACTTAGTTGGCCAATGATGTAATTTCTCATTCATAAAGAGATTACAATACTACTAGGTGTATACATACTCCTAGCCTCACTAAGTAGAGGGAGATAGGCTCTTGGTTAGCGATGGAGCCACACACAATAAAGCTACAACCAAGTTACACCTAAAAGCACACACAACATACTTTTATTTTTTCTTTTTACATTATCTTTTTTCTTATAGACATATTAACCTAAACATTAGAAAATCTCTTATTTTATAAGTGATTATTTTATAAAAACAACTCAAGCTAGAATTAAACAAAGTCTAGCTAGAACATAATTATGTCTATTTTTGTTTGAATTTCTTTACAACTCTATCATTTTGAATACCTTTATATAACAGAAGACCAAAATGCTAATATACTTTTTGAAAATATAGGGGCGAGGTTAAGATTTAACCTACTTTTCTAATATGGTAGTGATAATTTGACAGCCTATTTTTTTTATAAACATATTATCTACAGTGGTTCTGAAATTTATGAAATTTGAACCGGTAATTTCTAGATATTAAATCTAAAACCTGACTAGTTTAGTTATACCTCTCAAAATTAAATAAAATTTAATCTTTAAATACTAGCTTAATAACTAAAATCAATGAGCTGTCATGTCTTCAAAGTTTTGGACAAACATTAAAAAATTATATATATATATATATATATATATATATAACTTGGAAATAACATAAAAATATCGTTAATCATATAACAATAAAAAAGATCTAATCTAAATTAGAAAATTAAAATTACATGAAAAACAAACAAATATTACATCACTTATTTACAAAAAAAAAAAAAAAAATGAAAAGGATGGATCTTGTTCAATTATTTCAGTATTACCAAATCAAATGAATGTCATACCAGTTTAATTTTTCACACATCCAATATTTCAACATACATACAACTAGTACTAGCAAACATTTTGCATTCTGATATAAGATTTTGGCTTTAATAAATGATAATAACTAAGTATTTTATATATATAAATTGTGTTTAAAAATATATTAGTTGTAGTTTTTCATAAAAAAAATATTTTTGATATTATTACCACCATTTTCACTGTATATTTAATAGTTAATCTGCTCCTGTCTTTTCAACTTTCACTGTAGGAACTTTACATGCATCCAGCTACGTGGAAACAAACAAAGAAAAGAAATACACAGAAAAGTTAAAATCAATATGCCCATAAAAGTCTACTGAAATAAACAAAGCAAGTCCTCCCCTGGGTACAGGTATCCCGCTGTGTCAATGTCCCATGAAAGAGATGACGAGTTGACTTTTCTCATCATCTTATCTTATCTTATGTATAGCCACCTCTTTTTTAATTATTTTTGCCTTGTTTTGTTATAATTACATTAATTTTGTAGTATATTAAATAATAAGTTTTTTTAAAAAGAAATATAGTAAAAAAAGAAGAAGAGAGAAATAAAAAGCAATTATCTTAATTTCATATTAATATATAATATGGGGAAAAAAAGACAGAGTGCTGAAATATCAAGAGATTACTGTATAGTTTGCGAATACAGTGCAAGTCCTGGTTTCAAAAAATTCAAATTGTTTTTTAAAAAATAATTTTTTTATATTTTAAATTATTTTAACGAGTTAATATTAAAAATAATATTTTTATATATTTTACTTTAAAAAACAACCCCATTACGTTTCCAAACAGCTACCTCAAAGGTATGCATGACGACGATATTATGTCAGCCTCTCTTACTCACCCGCCGCCCGCCACCGACGGCGCATCGTAGTTCGAGTCACTTTGGCTTTAGCTTTTGGGGCCACAACTTCTGCTCTCTGTATTATAACGTGAGCTCTTGGTTAACCCTCTCCCGTGGGCGCAGTACGCCCTCACCCCCTCCTTTAATTAATAGAAGTCAGATGCTTACTGCGGTAACTATATACTGCCAGTCCAATAATTTAATGGTCATATGTTTATCATTCTGTACAGATATGATCTTGCCACGTCTTTATCTTCACGATGGTCCATGTGATGTGTCAACGTCTGGCTTGTTCTCATTTAGTTGCTTAAGAAGTTATACTGTATTTTCAAAAGGAGATTCATTGCTGGTCAATTATTGCCATTAATGATTATAAAAAAGCCTCGTGCAGTGGTAAAATGAATTATTATTAAAAAAAAATACTAAAAGAAGAGAGGGTTATGGTATAGCACTTCTCATCTGATACTATTAACTAAAATAATATTTTTTTTCCTTTTTTTAGTACTTTAATATATATAAAACTTCATAATATTATATATATATATATATTAGAAATTAAACTTTATAATATTTTTTAATTTATTTTTTATTAGGTTATCTTATATTTATTAATCTAACTAGAATTTTTTTATTTTTTTCTAATTTATTTTTTCACTTTTAATTTTATATTTCAATTATGAATTACGTTTAGTGATTCATTTTAATCTATTTTTTTATAAGGATATCCTTACCTCATGATTTAGGTTACGGATATATTCAGTTAAACCTAATTAATCAGAGTTATTTTTTGTGTTTTTTAATTAATTTTTTTAATTTCATCTTAAAATACTGAGTTAATTGTAAATTAAGTTTTATAATTTGTTTTAATTTGTTTTCTATTGGGTTATCCTAATTTCACGACTTGGGTTTCATATATGATAGATTAACCTAAGTTGATTTGAGTTTTTTTTTAATGAATTTTTTTATTTTCATCATTTAACATTGTGTTTCTTAACAATTAAGTTTCATAGTTTGTTTTGATTTACTTTTATAAGGTTATTATAATCTCATGATTTGATTATAATTATTTTTTTATCTTTTTTTTTTAAATTTCATCCTTTAACATTCATAGTTTGTTTTGATTTACTTTTATAGGGTTATTATAATCTCATGATTTGATATGTAGATTGACAGATTAATTCAAGTTGACTATAATTATTTTTTTATCTTTTTTTAAAAAAATTTCATCCTTTAACATTGAACTTTATAGTTTGTTTTTATTTGCTTTTTATAGAGTTATTATAATCTCATGATTTAACATGCAGATTGACAGGTTAACCTACAGTGACTTGAATCAATCATATATAATGTCGTCTCAATATTTATTAAAAAAATTTCATTTTAAATATTTATTTTGAATCAAATTATATTTTTACTAATTATTTAGGTTGCTTTAAAACTCTTTAACACAACGGAGACATATCAAATCAGTTTCACATGGTTTATATTTTATCTTTACTAAGAAAAGCATTAGCAATATAAAGATATTTTTTATGTTAAGAAAAATTAATATAACCTATAGCGCATCATAAATCAATTATCCAGTACTAAAATACAACAAAACATAATGGTGTTGGATACTACAAGTACTGCAACAACTTTTTTGTGTCTTCGTTTTCTTTTTTAACAATGGCATGCAATACACCCAATTTGATGCTTGATTTATCAAATCTCATTAAGGAAGGAAAAATTCAATGATAAAGGATCAAAATGAAAAATATAGAGGAACATCATGGCCAACCTAAATTTTTAGGAAAAATATATCATTTTCATTTTTTTACATCATATTTTTTTTAAACTTAATTTTGGTCTAAAATTTTATTTTTCTTATTCTTTAGATCATAGATTTCAAAAAAGAGAGAAAGACATTTTAATTTTGGTCTAAAATTTCATTTTTCTTATTCTTTAGACCATAGATTTCAAAAAAGAGAGAAAGGCATTAAATACAAGTTGTGACAGAGAAAATAATTGGTTAATATCAATTTTGGCCACAAAAAGATTAATTTTTGTGTCAATAGATTCCACTCAATAAAAGAAATTTGAATGTGTGTTTTTTAAAAAGAGATCGAGCTTGATTTATTTTTTGAGGTTGATTTTGGTTTTTTCAAGTAATTTTCAAGTTTTTTAGAACTTACGATGAAATTTATGGATTTTTTTAGATATTTTAAGATAAAATTAATTGGGGAGGTTAATGTTTTGGTAAGAAAATCACCTCCCTCAATTTTTCAGCGTTGTGGTCGTATTGTCTGCACACAATAACTTATTTGTCTTTTTTTTTTCAGAAAAAAAAAGGCCTTAATGACAGGTTTTCTATCCCTCGACAAAATTAAAACAAATATAAACTATGCCCAAGGACATAGGCATGGGCTGAAAGGCTTATGCTACCGGACTCTTTTTTTATAGGCCCAGACATGATGGGCTACTCTATTTGAACTTTTATATTTGATCTTTTTTTAAAAAAAAAATTTAAAATTTTATCCTTTATTTTTATATATTTTTAGGTAAAATAAATTTAAAAATAAAATTATTACACTTAGCAAAATTTATAATTGAAGTAACATTTAATAAGTGAGGCTGCTAAATCTAGATCGATTTAATATATTTTTTTCTTAATTTTTCAAAAACAAATTCTATAATGAAAAGTTTTTAAAGTATTTTTTATTTATTTTTGAATTGATCCTCATGGTATATTTTATTTTAGTCTTCGTGGGATTAATTTGTTCTAAATTATATTTTACTAAATTATCACAATTTCATAATCTGAGATATATATTTAGCAAGTTAATCAAGGTTAATTTAATATGTAATCATATCAGTTTTTATTTAAAAATATCATTTTTATTTTTTATTTTCTTTATTATTTTTTCCAACTTCATTGTTTTATATTTTAAAAAAAAATTAATTTTTTTATTATATATTTAGGAAAGAAAATTCTTTAAAAAATACATTAAACTTGATGGAGTTCATGATTTGAATTACAAATTTACAAGTGAGACCATGAAATTTAGATTAATCTGATATGTTATTATTTTAATATTTTTTAAAAGTATTTATTTTAATTTTTGAATTGGAGTTCAATATCTTAAATTATTTTTTAAAAATATAAAATATATTATTATTGCACGTCTAAATTTTAGTTTAATAAACTTGAATTTTTTTTCTTATATTCAATTTTATTTTTTCCATGTCGCAACATAGCGCGTCATGATGACTAGTAATCATCTAGCATTTTGTGTCATATCGTAAAGTCATTGTAATAATTAAATAAATATTTATAAAAAAAGTGAAGGATTTAAATTCTGTAAAAAATGTATTTTTATTTTATAAAATAAAGATTTATTTTTATTAAAAACTGGTTATTTGAACATAAGCTTCAAGTAATTAAAATTAATTTTCTAAGGACTTAGTAATTTAAATTAATTAGGAAAATGTATTTGTTTAACAAAAACTCTCTTTTCATTATTCATTAATTTCTTCTTAATATTGACATAAATATTGTTTTTTATTAGAAGCATTTTTTTACAATTAGAAACTTATCATTATGTGTAAATAAATTTTAAATGAAAAAATAAAAAATAATAACGTTTTGAATATGTTTATTTAAAATAAAAATTGACAATACAGAAAAAAATATATTTTATTCTTATTGAATATTTATATGTAAATTTTTATATTTTTAAAATTATAAAATATAACTATGAAATATTAAATATTATTTAAAAAATTACATCAATTGATTTTACTTTCAAAATAAAATAAAATACATAGACATTAAAATCAAAGTTATTTGTAGCTGAACTTCTGCCACCAAAAAAATTCTCTCGCATCATGTTTTTCCAATGAATTTCTCTTACATCTCTTAACTTTTTAAGGACAGAAATATAATAAAAATAATGTTTAGAATTAAAATATAAAATTCTAAAACAATAAAAACAACACAAAATGGTATGTGATATTAAGTTTTTAGGATCATACTGAATTTTTTCACTTTGATTGTTCTTTCAATTATAAGTTTTAATTATATTTTGAAAAGCTCTTCTGTAATTAAGTTTAAGATTTTTCTTAAACTCTTAAACATACTAATGCATGCAAATAAAAAAGTAATCCCAACATTTAAAATGATATGAATGTCATAATCCTATTTTTAACCTATATATATATATATATATATATATATATATATAGGTTAAATTCCCAACCATCATCACCATCCAAGGCTGTCAGTGATTCTTCTAGCAACCTTATTTTCAAGACCAAAACCAGCAGTGAGTCACCATGGCAACCTTTCTGGATCTAACGTCAGCCATTCCCTCTTCTCTTCAATCGTTCATCAACTTATATCATTCAATTAATGCCTCCATCTGAAAAAACTGTTTAAAAAGTTATTTTATAGGTGTATTTAATAAAATACATAAAAATAATTTTTTAACATTTGATTTTATCTTGGTATAATTTATTCAAGATGCATGCATGATTAACACTATAATAGCCGTGGAGCCAATCCAAAGTGGTCAACCGATCATCCCTTTTCCTACTAGATCTAGATTTTATAGTATGAAGGGAGAGAATTTAGAAGCCGAAATTCAGAAAAAAATATTTTTACCTGGTTTTTCCCCCCTCTCAACTAGAGCTCTATCTTCGTGCCTCGGCTGCCATTGTCACCGATAACCACTCATTGGTCTTCCCTGCAATATGAGGAAAGCCTCCAGTTTCTCTTCTCCTCTGATCTGACGAGTCTTCCTCATTTTGCTTGCCTTCAAATCCCCTCCCCTAGACATTGCATTTTACAGTGGCCAAAATAATTATCCCTCGTGGTCACTAGGTTAGGCTAGTGACCATGAATGTTTAGCTTGTGTCTAGCCATTTTGTTTTTTAAAAAATCCCAGATATGTTGGGCTGATCACCAAAACAGTCATATATTTTATAATATATCTAATTATAATAATATATGCTATAATATTATGTATTAAAAAATAAAAAAAATAAAAATTCTTTTAAAAAAAATTATGATTTTTTCAAATATTTTTCTATCAAATTTTACATAATATTGAGCTATATAATTATATTGTAAGATACATATCCGGTATAAAAATACCTGATTATCTCTAAAACAATTCTAAAAAAATTTCAAAAAAACCCTCAAAACTTAAATTAATTTCCCTTTAAAAAATATTTTATTTTCATGCATAAGACCAAATCTTAAAAAGTTTTCCATACATATTTTCATAAAAAAATAAAAAAATTATATCTTCCTCATGATTTTAAAAAGCAAAATATAGATATCGTAACCAATTTATGACTATTCATTAGGATTTGGCTAAAATATTAAAAACCCTTTACCAATCATTTTTTTTTAATTTCATATTAGAGTTTAGATGTAGACTTTAATCTTTGTGGGGGTGTAAAACTACATAATAAAGTATATTCTCATATATTAAATATACAAAGTATGAAATAACTACGATGTTAAAATTCAGACATTAGTTTTGTAGAGACTCTCTCATAAAAGGAGATTTGTCTTGAACCATAGAAGCGATCAAAGAATAGAAACTTGACCTAGAAAAACAATCAAATAAAAATGCATTTTACCTTAAGTAAGGTGATGTGTCTTCATCTTGCACAACCAGTCTCTTGCCTAGACTCACACACTATAGATTTCTAGTAACCATAATACTAAGTGGGGACTCTTGAATCTTAATCATAATATTAAAATTAAACCCAAAACATTTTCCTTCCTAGTAACAATACCTCCTTAAAAGGCACAATAACTTGTTAGTGCTCTACGTTGCACCCGCGACAACTAGTATGTTTACTAGAATGATATTTATATCTAATAGTTTGGATGTTGTTGGTAAAACTTATACTAATGTTGATATTGTGAGCAAATTTCTTACGATCTTGCCAAGAATTGAGAAGCAAATGTACCGCGACAACTAGTATGTTTACTAGAATGATATTTATATCTAATAGTTTGGATGTTGTTGGTAAAACTTATACTAATGTTGATATTGTGAGCAAATTTCTTACGTTCTTGCCAATAATTGAGAAGCAAATGTAATGACAATCTAAAAGGTTAAGGACCTCACCAAACTCATTGGAAAAACTCATCGATTCATTAATGACTCATTAAATCACCATGGAAAAGCAAGAACAAGAAGAGAAGCCAAAAAAGAATTTGGCATTGAAAACCATAAACTATGTTAATATTGATGATGATGATGATGAAAAAATTAAGGAAGATATTGCTCTAATTATAAGACAATTATGAAATCTCTTAAGAAATAAGCACATGAATAGAAAATTTTCAAACTTGAAGATGGATGGAAATAAGGAAGAATCTAGCAAGGATGTACTTAGATGCTTTAAGTGCAACAAAATAGGATACATAAAGGTTAAGTGTCCATTTCCTCAAAACAAGAAGAAGAAGTATCTTTATAAACAAGAAATGAAAGCAACATAGAATGATGACTTATATTCTAGTTCAAGTGATGATGAAGAGTATGTTGCAAACAAGTGTTTCATGAAAATTGAGAGCAATAATAAGGAATTAAAGGAATATAAGGAGTAGTTCTTGGATAGTGTTTGCTTAAAACATATGATCGGAAATGACTCATTATTCTCAAACATTACTAAGATCAATAGTGGAAAGTCATGTTTGTAGACAACTCAAAAGAAAAGTTCATTGGAGTTGGCAATATTAGAGGTAAGTCCTTTCTCTTAATAAAAAAATATATTTCTTATATATAGTTTAAAATATAATTTGTTAAGTATTAGTCAAATGCGTAATAAAGGTTACAAAATTATGTTTAACCATGTATGTTTCTTAATCCTTGAAAATGACAAAGTTATATTTGTTGGAAAGAGAAAAAGAAATGTTTATAAGATTAAGATTGATACATGCATCAAAACAGAAAGTTCTTATGTTACTAACATTAATGATAGTTTTCTTTGGCATAGAAGACTAAGCCTAACCATGGACATTATTTCTAAACTTGTAAAAAATAAGCTTGTTAAAGGACTCCCTCATGTTTCATTTAAGAAGAAAATATTATGTGATGTTTGTCAAATGGGTAAACAAATAAAAACTTATCTTAAGAGCAACAACCATATCTTTTTCAAAATACCTTTAGACATATTGATCTATTTGAATCAACTAAAACTATAAACATAAATGGTAATAGATATGTGTTTGTGATTGTGGATGATTTTACAAGATATATATATATATAGGTTTTATTTTTAAAATAAAAAGATGAAATTATTTATAAATTTGTAAAGTTTTCAAAGAAAGTTGAAAATGAAAAAAAAAATAATCATAAACATAAAAACGATTATGATGGTGAATTTATAAGTGATTTGTTTGAATTTTTTTATGAAGAAAAAGGACTATAACTTTTCAACACCTAGAACATTCTAACAAAATAGGGTTATAGAAAGGAAAAATTAGTCTTTTCAAGAAATGGTAATAACAATGTTAAATGAATTTGACACTCCTAAATACTTTTTGACAAAAACCATAAGCACATCATGCTATTTTTTAAATCATGTTATCTTAAGACTAAAGTTGGAAAAGATTTCTTATGCATTTTGAAGAGGTAGGAAACCCAACATCTCGTATTTTAAAGTTTTTAGTTCAAAATGTTTTATTTTTAATACCAAAGATAATCTGAAGAAGTTTGATTCAAAATCCAATATTGGTATTTTCTTGGTTATTCCTTCTCTAACAAGGCTTATAAAGCATATAATAATAAAATATTTTGCCTTGAGGAATCCATCCATGTTGCCTTCGAGGAAACTCAAAATGAAAAAATTATTGATATTTTAGATGACTTCAATGAAAGTATTCAATATTTAAGTATTAATGATAAAACTCCTATGGAGGCTAACAATAAAGAAATGGAAAAAGACAATATGTCTTAAGCAATCAACAAGAGATGGTAAATAAATTTTTTGTATCACTAAAGGAGCTAAGATATATAAGCTCTCACCCTCTCAAGTTAATTATTAGTAATTACTTTGAAGATATTAAAACTAGAGCATATTTTAGGAACATTAGTAAGCATTTTGCATTTATTTCTCATATATAACCTAAATCCTTTCTAGATGCCAAAAAGGATGCAAATTAGATTTTAGTCATGCAAGATTAGCTAAATCAATTTAAAAGGAATGATGTGTTGAAACTAGTCTTTAAACCTAACAATAAATTCATTATAGGAAAAAAATGAGTTTATAAGAACAAAGATGATGAGCATGGGACTATAGTTGAAACAAATCTAAATTTTGAGCATGGGACTATAGTTGAAACAAATCTAAACTAGTTACCAAATATTATAATCAAGAAGAAGGTATTGACTATGAAAAAACCTTTCACTAGTGGCTATACTAAATTAATAAAAATGTTTTTAGCTTATGCTTGCCATGCTAATTTTACACTATTTTAAATGGGTGTTAAAAGTATATTTTTAAATAGTTTCATCATTGAAGAAATATATGTTTAGAAACCTCAAGATTTTCAAAAATAAAATTTTATCATGTTTTCAAACTAAAAAATGCTTTATATGGTTTAAAACAAACATCTAAAACATGATACAATAAATTAAAATTTTTTCTTATTGAAAATGGTTTCAACATCTACAAAATTGACACCAATTTCTTCATAAGGAGAAAAGGTAAAGATATCTTGTTTGTGCAAATATATATTTATGGTATTATATTCGGTGCTATTAACGAATCTCTTGTAAAGAATTTGAAAAATGAATTTAGAATAAGCATGATGAGAGAATTGAACTTCTTTATTGGATTACAAATCAAGCAAATAAGAGATAGCATCTTCATCAACCAAATCAAATACATTAAGGATATATTTAAAAGATTTGGGATGAAACATGTCAAAGAAGTCGACCCGCCCATAAAAACATAAATTAAATTTGATATGGATGAAAATGATAAGACAGTAAACATTATTAAATATCAATGTATGATCAGATCATTTTTATATTTAACTACAGGTAGACTTGATATTATGTTTTTTGTATGTCTATCTGCACATTTTCAAGCATGCCCTAAAGAATCTTATATTAATGCTGTAAAATGATTTTTTTATATATTTATATGGTACAATTGATTTAAGGTTATTGTATCTAAAAGGAAAGTTGAATTTGATTAGCTATTCAAATGTTGATTTTACAAGGTATATGGTTGATAAAAAAAAAATACTAGTAGGCATGTCACTTCTTAGTAGCCTTATCAACAATTGAAGTATAATATATTATGACGGATAATGCATAAAAATTCAATCCAACTTTAACACCTAATAAAACTACTTTCTTTTTAAATTCAGTAGTATACTCTCATATGTGTGTGTGTGTGTGTTTATTTTTCTCTGAAGTTATGCTAACATCGATAAAATTGATATCATAAGGAATCATGCATTTTGCTTATGTTTAAGAAAAATGGTCGTTTATCAGTTTTTAATCTATCCAAATAAGCCCTAAATCATGTGAGCACTTAGTCACTAAGGCCCCGTTTGGAAACACGATTGAAATCACTTTCTCTTAAAATTAAAAAAAAAATTTGCTAAAAATTAATTTTTTTATGTTTTTATATTTTTTTGATGTGCTAATCTTAGAAATTATTTAAAAAAAAACATCATTTTAATATATTATAAGCAAAAAATACTTTGAACCGCAATTGTTACCACAAACCCAAACAAGTCCTAAGCGGTATTCCAACAAGTAATTTTTTTTATATATATAAATCTTAATGCTAAAATACTAAAATAAACCCTAAATTGTTTCAACTATCTATTTGACTTTTCATGATCCAATTAATCAATTGTATAATCGAATTTCAATATGCATTTCCATTTTGAATGACTTTACTAATTTAGTCTCTCAATGCATTATCGTTAATTATTAACATAAACTAATTTAGAAAGGGAATTCATTACTTCCCTTCTAAATTCTCTCTTCACAAATCAATGTTTACTTGAATAGAGATTTTTTTTATTTTTTTTTATTTTTTTGCAATTTATTATTTAATGGGTTTGTTTATCTCAATTTCTTTACTTGGTCACAAGTTCGAAAGATTAACTTATTTTTTTTAGTTTAATTTTCCTCATAATTTCTTTCTTTAATATTTGGTTTATTAAGAATTAGACTTTATAATTAATATTTTTATTTGTTTTATATGAGGTTATCTTAGTATTATTACATGGGTCATCAGTTTGATGAGTTAACATAAGTTGACTTGGATATATTTTTTATTTTTTTAATTGATTTTTTTCAATGTCATTGTTTAACATAAAGTTCATTGAGAATAAAGTTTTATAAGTTATATCGATTTATTTTCTATATAGTTATCATAGTCACATGAATCGATTTATGTGTTTGGCAGATTTACTCAAGTTGACTTATGTTGTTTTATTTCCCTTGATGTTCTTTACCCTTAAAAAGCATTGTTCACTTTAAAATTATTTTTCAATTTATGATTCAATAGGTTTGCTTATCTCAATCTCATTATTTGGGTTGCAAGTTTGACTAATTAACTTAAGTCTTTTTGTTTTTTTTTTAATTGATTTTTTCTCTAATTTCATCCTTCAATATTTAGTTTATTTAGAATTAAGATTCATATTTATTTTTTTTGCATGCTTTTTATGAGATTATTTTGATTTCATTACTTGGGTCACGGATTTAGTAGGTTAACTCGGGTTAATTTGAGTCATGTTTTTGATATAGAATTAAACTTCATCTTTTAATATTAGGTTGATTGAGAATTAAACTTTATAATTTATTTTAATTTTTTGCTATAGAGTAATCTTAATCACATAAAAGAGGTTGCGAATTTGACAAATTAACTCGGATTGACTTGAGTTGATTTTTTTTATCTTTTCTTAATTGATTTTTTTTTCAATTTCATCATTCAATTAATTGAATATTAAGTTTTATAATTTGTTTCAATTTGCCTTCATAGGGCTATCCTAGTCACATGATCATGATCACAGATTTGATAAGTTAACTCAGGTGTGACTTTGATCAATCTAGTATATTTCCATCTCAATATTTTTTTTAAAAAAAAGATATTATCTTCAAATTTTTTGGAATCTCTCAAGTTGATCGGGTCATATTAGGTTAACCCTCCATATGATTTGAATTTCTTTCTAATAGAAAATACAATAGCATCATTTGAATACTTTCTATTTTAAAAAAACTGACCTGACCTACAATGTAGCATGAGGAATATTCTAACATAATGTATCATATTTTGATGAGTAAAACTACATGAATTATCTTTTTAATGCCCTTTTTAATAAACTCATCATGTTCTTCAATTGGTTCTCGAAAGTCGATATCCATTGTGAAAGATTCTTTAGATCATCTTCTTATTAAGTTTAATCATACTTGATCTTGTGTTCAAGATTAAATTCATTTAATTCATGATTCAATACCTTCTATCTTGCATGTAAAATCAACCTCCGATATCAAAAACTTGTTTACTTCAACTAAAAATCATCAATCTTTTTTATTTTTTATTTTTATTTGGTTGTTAAGCTCTCAAATCGATGACTCAAGGAATGATTGTGCATAAGAATATTTGAGAAATTAATAACACAAACGAATTAAGAGATAAAAAAAACATAAAAATATTAATTTAACATGTAAAACTCAATGGTAAGAATCATTCATATTCGATACTAATTTCTTGCTATCCTGTCTCCCTCTTTATTAATACTATATTGGTGCCCGACCATAAGTTGGGTTAATTTCTTTTTAATGTAAAAATGGGATGTTTGGGCAGTACTAGTAATTTAAAAAAAAACAAGAAAAATTTCAAACACGATTCAATCACCTGAGCTTAATAAGGTCTATTAATTCATAACACAAATAAAAAAAGATGTTGATAGTAAATAAAGCAAAAAAAAAATGGTTATAATGAACTATAAAAAAGAGCCAATAATATCATATTCATAAGAAGAATAAAGAAAAACTCGTTGGAGACTATTACTGCTCAATCGTAGACACTGCCCCACCACCAGAAAAAACTAACTAAGATAGTCCTAACGCTACTATAAAAGGTTGCATGATGACACTGAAACAGGTTCCACATGTTGTTAGGGCAACAACTCAAAAAAAAAAAAACCAAACAAAATATCTAAAGTGAAATTTAATCAAACAATTTAATTTAATTAAAAAAAGTCTTTAAAAAAGCTAAATATAATAAAGAATGAAATTAAAAAAGACCTAATATAACTCGAGTAATTTTCAAATGATTTGTAATTCGTACCTTAAAAGATCACATAGATGATTCGTAAGTTGCACTAAGAGCCACTATTTGACTATTACATGACCCTAAATACACCAGTCAGTTTTACACAGCTTTAACCTACGCACTAGCGTTTGTAATTCACACATCAATCATATTTTTTAATAATATTTATATTTATACAATTACCAAAGTGTCTCTCATTCAACTTGATAATAACAAAAAAAGAACTAGGATGAAAAGACCAAAAAACCCATAAACATAAGCTAAATAATTTATGGTTTTAAGGCTAATTTAGTGATTTTATTATTCATGAAAAATAAAAAGTATGAACAAACCCTAAACACTTGTTCATCTATTTTTTTTTTTTTTTTGCTTTCAAGGGTATATTAGCAATCATACCATGTAAGAGGTATGAAAAGACCTTACTTTTCAAACATGTAACTTTAGAAGCATCATATCTGAAAAAATCATGAAATTCAATTTTCAATCAATTAAATGTTGAAGGATAAAATTAAAAAAAAGTTAAAAATCAAAACAATAAGGAAAAAATTGAAAAATATAGTATCATCAATTTGAATTGGAGGATGAATTGAAAACCACTAAAAAATTTATAAAAGTGCTAAAGAGAAGAAAAAAAAATTCAAAGAATGAGGACCATAATGGAGAATATAATATTTGGTACATTGAGATTGAAGGATGAAATTGAAAAAAAAAAACTTTTATACAAGGGTCAAACTAAAAATTAAAAATCAAAATAATGAGGAATGAAATTAAAATACCAATAAATAAGAGAGTCAATATATAATTTTTTAGAGAGGATAAAGAGAAGAAAGAAAGAAAAAACCTACAAGCATAAAACTGAATCACCACTAGTTACATGCACCATATTAATAGGAAAAGAATATGACAATGCTTTCAATGATACGATGATACTTGCAATAACATGATGAAAGATTGTTTTTGGACTGCAGGAGGCACTGCACATGTTGTTTACTAAGCACGGGTGCCACTCATGCACCTTAGGGTGTGTCACAAGCATACTTATTATTTTTTTATTTAACCAAATACATAAATGTTCATGAGTTGATTTTATAATTGCAAAAAAAATAAAAAAACTATTATGAAAAGCAAAAAGCATCTCTTAACCTCGGGGTTAAATCTTTTGACTTTAAAGACGTTGTTATTGTTTTATTATATATTTTAATTATTTATTATTTTTATATTTGGATAAACACCAAATTATCTCTTAGTTTAAATTATAATAACTAAAAAATCTTTGTGAAAATCCAAAAATACACTTCATACTATTCTTTTTGTATCCAATAGTATTATGGTTGTTTCACTGTACAATTAAGATATAAAAATAATTATTTGTTCCTATTTTATTTAAAAATGACAAATGTTTCTTATGGAAAGATTTCAATACCTTTAAAAACCAGTATTATATATTTTGAATGGTGGGGGAAAAAGTTGTTATACGGTTTTTTAATTTTTTTTATATTTTTAGATTATTTTGATATATTTATACTAAAAATAAATTTTAAAAAATAAAAAAATATTATTTTGATGTTTTTCCAAAAAACAATATTTTAAAAAACAACCACTACTACAGTATTAAACATTATCTTGAGCCTCGTTTGTTTTTATAGTCAGAAAATATTTTTATAAAAATTAAAATGTTTTTTTACTTTAAATTATTTTGTTTGGTGTTTTTAAATTATTGTAATATATTTATATCAAAAATAAATTTTAAAAAATAAAAAAATATTTTCAAATAATTTTTTTTTTTTTAAATTATCCAAATCGTGTCTTCTTATCATTAGAAAAAAATATTTTTTTTAAAATCATCCAAATCGTGTCTTCTTATCATTAGAAAAAAATATTTTTTTCACGACATATACTTCAATTGATTCCGTATTTTCTGGACAATGGATCACGACGTGATTAGACTTGATCCGATTGAGCGGTCACAGTTGGGTAGACGTGTAAAGTTGGTAGTTTTCAATACGCCTTCCTCGATAAGCATTGAAAGTAGTTAATGATTCATCAGACTTATCCTCCAGAGATCGAAGAGAAAGCGACGCCATTAATAACATGAACGATCGACTTAGGCTTGTATTTTGGAGAGAATGACAAGCATTAATTTCCTGTAAAATGTCTTATCCCCTGAGAGGATATATCATACATTGCTCGAGTTGAGGAGTTCTTCAGTGATCCAAAGAAGGATCTCAATAATTTGATAAGAAAAAAATTCAAAAATTTTAAAATTTTCTTCATGGGACCATATCTCCTCCACCCTTTGCCCCACTGCTCACACAGTGAAAAAAACTACATAAAACAATTTCTTTCTTGAAAATGAGAGTCGCCCAACATCAACAGGCACAAAATGAGATTGACATTCAAGAATATGATGTAATAATAGTGAAATCATTGCTTCCAATACATGTCATCGAAGTCTTGGGAGTAGCTTTCACACGCCACTCCAAAATAGTGCTCCACCTTCATTAAAAGCGGTCGGTGATGATCAAGATCATCGTTCCCACGACTCTATTTCGTATGACTAAGTCTGGCCTGGTAATTTGCCATGTCCTGCGATTGGCACAAACGTGTATGGTCTTATCTAGTCCTATCACCATAAATGCAATCTTTCTTCGGCCAAACTACAATATCCCGTGACTTGCATTTTCATTTCCATTATTATATATCTAGTTCTATGTTTTGAAACTAATCAATATGACTAGCAAAACTTTGAAGGCTCGAAGAGTAGTGGTTATGGTGTCCTGACATGGAGCATGTGGCTGAAGAAATTATAGACTAGCTTGATTGGCGAAAAGTCTAAAATGATAGTTCGAAGGGAAAATATAATTTTGCTTTGATGGATTCTAACTTTTTTTTTTTGAGCATTTGATTAGCGTAATTCTTACCAATTCAAAAAAATTAGCCTATTTTAAAGGTCAAGATGTATTGTGAATATCTATTTTTAGGTCTTTTTATGATCTAGATCTTTAAACCACTTTGATTGTTTAGATTTTATGTTTTTTTTTATGTTTTTTTTATTTAACCCATGGTTATCTAGAGCACAGTATTTAAACTCTTGCTTTGGGATTTGAAATTTAGTAATCAATTCCAATTTTCAGTTTTATAGTTTATTACCATGTTTTATTTTTAGTTTTTTTTATAATGAATAAACTTTGCTCCTTCACTGTATGATGCATCAAGTGGCATTACAGCAAGATTAACATGCCTAATAGACCATAGTGATAAAACCTATCCTGGTGATGTTGGTCAAGGGATACAAGCCATTAGGGACATTGAGAAGGATCTTCAAGAGGCTTAAGAGATATAAACAATAACACTTAGAGGTCTAAAGTAAAGGTCTGGTCAAGTAGAGAGGACATTCAAGGATATAGCAAATTGATTTAATTGGATGCTTGCAAACCATGTTAAGATGGATTAGACCAATGTTGGGGTAATAGAAGGATATTTGTCTCGCAATTCACCTGGCATTAGATATGTATCTACATAACCGATCCCTCTTGTGGAGAATTTTGGTAAGTGAGCAATTGGAGGTGAATATGTTATGGATAAAGTGGCAAAGATGGAGAGAGACGTGATAGATTTAACTATTATTATAATAAGTTTTATAGCTTGTTAATTGCAATATGGTGATGTAGTATGTAAGGATTTTAGAAGAAGAGATGGTATAAATGGATGCAATTAGACTAAAAATGGAGCTTTTTCTTGGTAAATGAGGGTTCAAGATGATTTGGTCATACAAAGTAGACCAAACATCTTGGTTTTGAATAAGATAATTGTTGAGGGAGTAGTTTCTACCCTTGACTTTTAAATATTACATATTTTATAAATATCAAAAGTGTGTTTTGGATCAAATATACTTTTACTTTATGAATGTCATAGAAAATAATTATTTTGGATGGTTTGACACCTTTATTAGAGATAAAATAAGCATATAGATAACGTGCATGCTATTGATGCGCAAAACATAGCATTGAAAATGGAGATATTGATATAGTGATATTTGATATTATTGCTAAGATGTTAAATGACTCTATATCACATATATTTTGTATCAAGTGAGAAATTAATAATAGATTATTTAATTTAATTATTGATAATGATAGTTGTAAGAATATAATTAAGAACATATATATATATAAAATAAATAATAACAACAACAATAATAATAATAATAATAATAATAATAATAATAATCATCTTAACAATTAAATCTCATCGAAACCTATAAAATTGGGTGGACTAAGGTTATAGGACAAATTAGGGTGATTGAGAAATGTAAAGTTTTATTTTTTGATAATGAAATATAAGGATGGCACCAATTATGGTGTAATAGATATAGATGTATATAATGTGTTTTTTTAGTTGGAATTGATAGTATGATGTAGTTGCTAAGCATGATAGAATTCGTATAATTTTTATATATAAAAAATGTTAATTATATGTTAATGTCATTGAAAGGAAAATTCAAATCAAAGGTTTTAAAGTAGAGGGGAATACTTTCTTGACTATGACATATTTAAATAAGGAATCAATTGTTGATGTAAAGCAGACCAAAAAGCTCATACATTAATTGTAAAGTAATTGATGGTTGAAAAAAAAGAACAAGTATTTAATGTTATTGAGATAGTAAAATCTCTATTAACAGAATTTGAAGAAATCATGCTAGATTAGTTAATTAATGAGACATACAGTATCATATCATTTCGGTACCTGAAGCTAGTTTATCATATTTTCCATATTATACGATGGGCCTTTAAGATAGGAAGCAATTGGAGATAAGGTTAAAGAGTTATTTAAAAAAAAAAAGATTTTTGTTTTAAATGATATAATTTGGTAAAAACTTTGGGAGAATGGCATGTTTGAAAAAATATTTAAAAAATAACACACTTTGAATACAATTGTGTTTTTTAATATTAAATTTGTAGATAATTGTTATTGGAAATAACATTTGAATATAATTGTGTTTTTTAATATTGAATTTATACATAATTATTATTGAAAATAACAACCGAACAAAACTATATTTTTTAATATTAATTCTACACACAACCACTATTGAGAATAATAGTTTTTTCATCATGTTTTTATTTTTATAAAATAATTAATCTTATCAAAAATCAACTCAAAATTGTATATAAGATTCAATAGTCAAGGAGATAAGGTGATGTGGTAGGAGAAAAATTATGAAAGAAAAAAAAAATGATTCCTAAAAACATATCAAGGATTTATTTTTAACATATTTGGTATCGTTAAAAAGATCTTGACAAGATAATTCTAACTACATCTTAAAAAACTATTAAACGAGGTCGTAATTAACTCTAAATTAACCCGAACAAAACCTTTAAAAAATCTATGTTTGGTGGTCTTTCAAGGTGTAATTTCTTCTCGTTGAGATATTTTTAACGATATTATATGTATCGAAAACTGAGCTCTAGTGTGTCCTAGATGACTAATTCTTTCTTGGCAATTAAATCTTAACTTTTATTTCTTAGCCATTGGTAGGAGTGTTCATTTTCGGTTCAGTTCGGTTTTTTTTTAAAAAAAAAAACAAAAAAAAAAAAAACCCAAAACCCAAATCAAACCCGGGTAAAACCGACTGGTTTCGGTTCGGTTCGGTTTTTTAGGGAAAAAACTGGTTCAAACCAGCTTGGCTTGGTTTTTTCGGTTTTGACTCGGTTTTTTTCCGATTTCAGTTCGGTTCGGTTTTTCAGTTATAAAACCGAAACAGAACCAAACCGATTTGTTTTTTCAAAATTTTAATCGGTTTAATCGGTTTTTTGATTTTTTTGTTCACCTCTAGCCATTGGATCTTTATAAAAATTTAAATTTACTTTTATAGTTGTTAATTAATTTAATTAAGAAATGAGTTTTGAAACAACTATTATTCTCAATAGCAATTGTGTTCGAACTTGCTATTTTCAAAATATTGTTTTAACATAAGTTATTTTTAAATACTTTTATTATACTGTGGTAGAATTACAAAATACCAGGAAAAAAAAAACAGATTTAAGAGGGTATGATTTCATGCATAATTTCAACATTGCTAACACCCAAGAAAGATGGAAATTGATGAATATATATATGCATGCATGTATGTATGTATAAATAAGAGCATGATAGACTAATGATTTTTTATCCTTATTTAAATGCTATGTTGGATTAAATGCATAGGTCTTAGTTATTTTTCAAGATTTAACTACGTAGCTGCCACCATCATATTTGTATTCGATAAAAAAAATGAATATAAGTCAACTGTGAAGAAGAAATATAGATTATTTAAGTGATTGATGAAGTTGTTTGGCTTTTCTAATTCAACCAGCACATTCTTATAACTAATAAACTAGGTTTGATGTTCTTTCATTAATAGGTTTTGTGATTTTATACTTTAATGATATTTTAATTTATAATCAAATAAAAAAACCATATCAATCATATGAGAGATGTATTGAATATATTATTATAAAATAAATTACATATAAATTTAAAAAAGTTTATTTTTATGATTAATATATTGCATTTTCTAGGATACATTGTTAGTGTGAAGGGCATTCATGTTGATAAAGAGAAGGTTAAAGTTATTTATGATTGGTCAACCACCCTAAAAATATAAATGAAACACTAAGTTTCTATGGTTTAGCTATTTTTTATAAGAGGTTTATTAATATTTTTAGTAGCATAATTTATTGAATTACTATGTGTATAAAGAAAGCAAATCTTAAATGAGGTGAAAGACTAAAAAGAGTTTTGTTATATTTAAAAAGAATATACATTGATAAAAACATGTATTAGATAGATACCTTCTTACAAAGATTCCCAATAAAGATGGTGTAAAAACTAAGGGTTTAGAGTGATGTTACTAATTCTTTAAATAAAAGAGTTGTATTGTCAGTGAATTTGTAGGGTAACATCTTTTTTTTTTTACTATTTAAGGAAATTTTACATGTAAAATGAAAGGTTTCAAAATATTTGAAATAGTATTATAAAAAGTAGTTTGGTGATGAATGTTATATACGATGAGAGATTTTTAATACGTGAAAATTAGCTTATATTACATGTTTTTTATTATAAAAAAATAATTAAATATATATATATATATTGGTGGTTTGATAGGACATTGAGATCGATTAAAGATCCTTGATATTATTATTAACATGTATTATTAATCATATTTGAAAAGAGATACGAGTATATGTGCAACATTGTTACATTTGTCAGATTTTTATAGGATAAATTTATAATAGGTGTTTGACATATCTTCTGTTTATTTTATTAGATGGTTTTTTAAAAGTGTTTTTAATTTAAAAAATATTAAATTAAATTTTTTATTGTTTTTTTAAGGTTTTGATATGGTGATGTCTTTAATTTACATTAAAGTAAAAAATTATTTTAAAAAATACCTTCAAATATCTTAAGAATTTAATTCAAAAATTAATTGCATCACAAAAAATATTGGGTCACATGACTTGCCCATCACGCCCAACTCTTAACGAAAAGCAATTTTTGCGTCTTAATTTGGATCACCAATTATGCATATTATACCTTTTTAAAAAAAATTATTTGGTGCAACATTTTTATTATCCAAAAATATTTATTCTTTTCTCTTATTTGGCTAACAACTAGTATCATCTTTATATTGACGGGGCTAGATTCCAAGCACAATTTTTGTTTAATAAAAAGATAAATATAAGTCAACTGTGAAGAAGAAATATAGATTATTTAAGTGATTGATGAAGTTGTTTGGCTTTTCTAATTCAACCAGCACATTCTCATAACTAATGAACTAGGTTTGATGTTCTTTCATTAATAAGTTTGTAATGATATTTTAATTTATAATCAAATAAAAAAAACTATATCAATCATCTGATACATGCGCGTTGGATATGTTATTATAAAATAAATTATATATAAATTTTAAAAAAAAAAATTTATGATTGATATATTACATTTTCTAGGATGCGTTGTTAGTGTGGAGGACATCCATGTTGATAAAAAGAAGGTTAAAATTATTTATGATTGGTCAACCTCAAAAATATAAATGAAACACTAAGTTTTTATTGTTTAGCTATTTTTTATAAGAGGTTTATTAATATTTTTAGTAGCATAATTTATTGAATTACTATGTGTATAAAGAAAGCAAATCTTAAATGAGGTGAAAGACTAAAAAGAGTTTTGTTATATTTAAAAAGAATATGCATTGATAAAAGCATGTATACTAGATGGATACCTTCTTATAAAGATTCCCAATAAAAATGGTGTAAAAACTAAGGGTTTAGAATGATGTTACTAATTCTTTAAATAAAAAAGTTGTATTGTCATTGACTTTGTAGAGTAAGATCTTTTTCTTTGACTATTTAAGAGAATTGTATATGTAAGATGAAAAGTTTCAGGATATTTGAAATAATATTATAAAAGGTAGTTTGTTGATGAATGTCATTTACACGAAAGATTTTTAGTATATGAAAATTAGCTTATATCATACACTCTCTATTATAAAAGAATGTGATTAAATATCTGTATATTGGTGGTTTGGTAGGACATTAAGGTGGATTAAAGATCCTTGATATTGTTATTAACATATATTATTAACCATATTTGAAAAGGGATATGAGTATACGTGCAGCATTGTTACATTTGTCAGTTTTTCATAGGATAAACTTATAATAGATGTTTGACATAATTTCTGTTTACTTTATTAGATGGTTTTTTAAAAGTATTTTTAACTTAAAAAAAATATTAAATTTATTTTTTTATTGTTTTTTTGAAGGTTTTGATATGGTGATGTCTTTAATTCACTTTAAAATAAAAAATTATTTTAAAAAATACCATACACCATAATCTTAAATACTTTCAAATATCTTAAGAATTTAATTCAAAAATTAATTGCATCACAAAAAATATTGGGTCACATGACTTGCCCATCACGCCCAACTCTTAACGAAAAGCAATTTTTGCGTCTTAATTTGGATCACCAATTATGCATATTATACCTTTTTAAAAAAAATTATTTGGTGCAACATTTTTATTATCCAAAAATATTTATTCTTTTCTCTTATTTGGCTAACAACTAGTATCATCTTTATATTGACGGGGCTAGATTCCAAGCACAATTTTTGTTTCCTTTCTTTTCTAGTCTACTTAATTTTCTTGTTCACATTTATTTTCATGATAATTATATTAAATAAAAATTAATACAATTTATATAATGTTTGAGATACATTAAAATAATATTTTAATTTATTTTTTTATATTATTAAATTAAAACAATCTAAAAATATTTAAAATAATTTTTTTTGTTGTTTCATGAAATACCATTTCAACCCCATCACAAAACGTTAAGAATGCATGTGAAGACAACTATAGATGTAGTGGATTCACCAAGTCCACGCTCATCCATTGTTTAATTTTCTTTCCATTGGGAAACACAAAGGAAAAGGACATGAAAAATAAAAACAAAATAGAAAAGACAAATATATTGACAACTATAGAAGTGGTGTTCATTTTGCCTTCTCCTATAGTTTGAATAAAATGAAAGATGGGGCAGTGTGGGCCATTCGTAGTTTTCAGATTTCTTCTTTATAAAATTTATAAAAAATTACTTTATTTTTCCTTCGAAATTCTACTATTTTTAAATAAAAATATTTTTAAATAAAAACAAGAAATCTTCCTCTTTCTAATTTTGAATTTTTTGAAAAAGAAACAATAAATCACAACAATTTTTTATTTGTCAAAGATTTCACGGGAGCAATGTACCCAAAGAGTCACTCTGCAATTTAACCTTCTTGTGAAAAGCCTTCCAATCGAAATTGAGAGAGTTGGCATAGATGAAGAATCTTTGAGTTGCATTACATGACATTAAAAACAAAAGAATATCATAATAATTTTATGATTTGAAGTAATCATTACTTAATTTGATCAATTTTATTTAATATTTCATAATGGAGTATGAAGAAAGATAATTTCAATGCTTATTTGGCATTAACTGATTGCCTTATTACCTTTCATTGCTCGGTGTTTTATCCTTTGTTTTCTTGTGTGCGTGTTTCTAAGTGGCCCTTACTCTCATATCTATCTTATGACAAGAAAGAAAACAAAACATTTCCTTGTCTTTACAACTACAATACTATATAGCATTAACTATCTAATAATAGTGTTTTGTATTTTCTTTTTTCTTTTTATGTTTAGTTTTTTTTTTAGAATTCAATATTTGTTTATAATTTATTAAGCAAGTTTTAAATCCAAAACAAATATAAAGAATTGAAAAATTATGATATCAATGTCCTCAATCTCACATAACACAACATCGATATTGTCATAATCTATTTTTAGATTTCTTTAAATTTATCTTTTTTATTTTTAAAATATAATAATAATAACAATAATAATAACAACAAAAAAACAAGCAACTTGATAAAAACAGGCTAATAAGGGTTGATTCGGTTAACTTAGTTGATTTAATTTTTTTATTTTATTTTTATCCTTTGATATTGAGTTAATTAAAAATTAAATTTCATAATTGTTTTATTTGCTTGATATTATGTTATTTTGGCTCCATAACTTGGAATAATGTTTAAAGGGTTAACTTAAATAGACTCATGTTGATTTTTATATTTTATTTTTAATTAATTATTTTTTTCAATTTCATTGTTCAACAATAAGCCAGTTAGAAATTAAGCTTTATAATCTATTTTTATTTACTTTTTATAGGGATATCTTGATCTCATAATTAAGGTCATGAGTTTTCACATTTTAACTTTTGTTAAATCGAGTGGTTTTTTAATTTTTTTTTAAGAGATCATCTCAATCTCATGACTTAGGTCATGAGATATTTAACATTGGATTTTCTCTTTATTGGGTTGTTGTCGTTTTATGATCCTGATTATGAGTTTGACGAGTTAACCAAATTAACTCAGTTTTTTTATTTATTAATTCATTATTTAATATTGTGTTTGATTGAGAATTAAGATTCATGATTTATTTGGGTTATCTTTTTATTAGGTCATCTCGGTATCATGACTCAAAAATAGTACTTAATGAGTTAATATAGGTTGATTTGACCGATTTTTTGTGTCATTTCTTTAATTAAAATATTTACAAATTGCATCATTCAATATTGAATCTAACAAATTACTTCTTAGTTTTATGACTAAAGTCGTAGATTTGATAGATTAATCTAGGTTAAATCAAGCCATTTGACGAGTTAACCAAATTAACTCAGTTTATTTATTTATTTTTTCATTATTTAATATTGTGTTTGATTGAGAATTAAGATTCATGATTTATTTGGGTTATCTTTTTATTAGGTCATCTCGATATCATGACTCAAAAATAGTACTTAATGAGTTAATATAGGTTGATTTGACCGATTTTTTGTGTCATTTCTTTAATTAAAATATTTACAAATTGCATCATTCAATATTAAATCTAACAAATTACTTCTTAGTCTTATGACTAAAGTCATAGATTTGATAGATTAATCTACGTTAAATCAAGCCATTTTTTTTATTTTTTCTATAAGATTATCCAGGTTTGATGACCTGAGTCTTGAATTTGATGAATTGATTTGAGTCATTTTTTATGTATTTTTAATTGATTTTTTAATCAATTTACTTTCCATTAAGTTATCTCAATTATATAATCTGAGTCACAAGTTTGACTAGTTAAGTTAAATTGTTTTTCTTAAGTTCTTTTTTAATTGATTTTTTTTTCAATTTTATTCTTTAATATTAGTTCAATTAAAAATTAAATTAAAAATTTTATTTTATATTCTTTAATATTAGTTCAATTAAAAATTTTATTTTGATTTGGTTTTTATGAGATTATTATAATTTCATGAGCTTGGTCGTGTATTTAATATATAAACCCTTTATTATAATTTCATGAGCTTGGTCGTGTTATAAACCTGAGTTAATTTAAGTTAATATAATATATTATTATATTAATAATAAAAAAGATATTATTTTAATTTTTTAATTCAACTATATTCTTACAAGTTATATAAATTACTTCTGAACTGGCTGATTTAGCCGAGTAGAAACAAGCAAATTCTTTGCCGAGAAAAAAATTTAGCAACTTCTGAATACTTTCTTATATTAAAATAATAATAATAATCACTCGACTTGTAGCGTAATAAGGTTAATAATCTAGATAGTACTATGAGCATGATAATAATTCCCTGCATAGGTCACAGTTGCAACTTGCAATGGTTTGGGAAAAACACCGACAGTCCACTATAACGATATCTCAGACCATATTATAGGATGTAATTGCAGATTAAATTTATTTTGACCCCACCTTTTGTAATATTGCAATTTTAATAGGGTTCCTAAAAGTTGATCCTCGTACATCTAACTCAAATATTATAGATTATGTCCACAATTAATATTGTTTCGCATCACATAACGACTAGTACGACGGGATTTTAAAAACATTGCTATGGACATTATTATGATAAGTTCATACGAAAACTGATTAATTAAATTCTTTGTTATGTCGAAATTGCTGAGTGGATTCATATTTAATTATTTATAATTCCCCCAACTAGAACGACAATATATCTGAGACATTTTGGAGCAGGCACCGTAGAATCTTGGCTCCTTGTTAACTAGTTGAGATTTTGTTTCGTGTTTTCTTGGCTCTGTATCCAAGCTCTGTCCAGATCAGCAGCCAAATTTGTTCTCATGCAAAGACAGGCTGGTTCATGAACCACTTCAATGTGTGGTCTTAAGCAAGCACTCACTTTGACCAACTAAACGTTCTATCTTCAAACTCATTATCTCTCGTTCGACTGTTCGATAAATTAAAGAGAACCGAAAACCCAGTTTCCAATCCACAAAAGAAGCAAGGTTCAATCAAAGCAGGGACCTGAAAAATAAATTTAAAGCATGGAGGATGGGACAGTGAATGGTTATGAAATGGATACACCTAAAAACATTACCATCAAAGGAATTCTAAGTCTGCTAATGGAAAGCATTGATAATAATAATCATAGTAGGAGGGTGATTTCACTGGGCATGGGCGACCCTACTGCTCATTCTTGCTTTCACACCACACATGTTGCTCAAGATGCTGTTGTTGATGCTCTTCAATCTGACAAGTTCAATGGTTATGCACCTACTGTAGGCCTTCCTCAAACAAGAAGGTAATTTACTAATTTCCTTTCATTGTTTTTTTTTGGCTCTTCTATTGAATGTATTTGTTACACGCAATTCATGATGTGGAGTTTTACTTCGTTAATTTGTGGGTTATTATTTTGTAAAATCTGGTTTTTGTGGATTGCTAGCTAAATTAACATGAATCCTGGAGACCAATCTTCATTGTTTGCATGTATTTCAGTTTGATGAATTTACTTGGCAAGAAACAACTGTTTCTGCTTCTTCTTTGTTGAAATAATTTATTATAGCTGTACTTCCTTTTGCTCACAATTGATAGACCTATGGTGGCTTCCTCCCTGACTTGTTTCAATTTCTTTATTCTTATTCTTTCAAATGAAATTAATTAAAAGGAATGATCTGGGTATCTTTAATTAGCTTAATTTCTTTTTGCTGTTGCAGCTGAAAACAATCCAGAAATACTGTCTGGGCTTGACTCATATAGTACTAATTACCTTTCTGCTACAGTTTCTGTTGAAATAATCTAGAAGTAGCCACTTGATATTGATTCTTTTAGCTTTAAATGTTTTCTTTCTCTTCCAGTTTGAAGAAATGAAAAGGCCGCACATCTTAGACACTAAAGCAATCTAAAAGTACCAATTTGCATTATGTTCAGCCTGTTTATTCTTACATGGTTGCAGTAGAAAGCATCTGAAAGTACATACAAACATGTTCAACTTTGAGAGTCTGCTAGCAAACATAGAGCTTATCTGTTTCTACTTGATTATAATATGCTTAATCTTCTGTAGGGCGATTGCTGAATACCTATCTCGTGATCTTCCTTACAAGTTATCATCTGATGATGTTTTTATAACATCCGGTTGCACTCAAGCTATTGATGTTGCATTGGCGATGCTTGCTCGCCCTGGTGCAAATATCTTGCTTCCAAGGCCAGGCTTCCCAATTTATGAACTTTGTGCAGCTTTTAGGCATCTTGAAGTTCGGCATTTTGATCTTCTCCCAGAGAAAGGCTGGGAGGTTGATCTTGATGCTATCGAAGCCCTTGCAGATCAGAACACTGTTGCATTGGTTATTATAAATCCTGGGAATCCTTGCGGCAATGTATACTCTTACCAACATTTGAAAAAGGTTAGCAGTTAAGTTTTTCGATTCAAGTTGAAGCATCTTGCAGTGGATACCCACCAAAAGATCATGAGTTTGATCTGATTTAATGTCTTGTTTGCTTGTATATTGGATTTAGATTGCAGAAACTGCTGAAAAGCTCAAAACTCTTGTTATTGCTGATGAAGTGTATGGACACCTTGCCTTTGGTCGTAATCCATTTGTGCCAATGGGAGTTTTTGGATCCATTGTTCCTGTTCTTACCCTTGGTTCTCTTTCAAAGAGGTGGATTGTACCTGGATGGCGACTTGGTTGGTTTGTGACAAGTGATCCATCTGGCATGTTTAGAAATCCCAAGGTTGACTCCCCGATCTCCTATATTTGTGTGCGCTGACATAGCATTGCTGTGCTAGTGTTTGTATAAATTCCTCAGTTATGGATTCCTTTGCCTTCAAGTGTTTGCATTGGCAAGATTTGTCTCTTCCAAAGAGATTCAATGCTGCTTTTCGAGTTCTTGACAACTTCAAGCATGGAAAAATTGAATTGCATTATCTCACTCTCGATTCACTTTTTATCAGTCAACAAATATTTGGTTTTGATGTGCTTAATCTGGATATCTTTGTATATAGCAATATACAACACTTTTGTAATGTAAAAATATTGCCTAACTCATTGTGGAATTTTCACATGGTTGAATATTTGGAATGTAACATGACTTGAATTTTACTCAGCCAAACTTGCTAAACATTCTCTTTCCTTTCAGGTTGTTGAACGCATTAAGAAGTACTTCGACATTTTGGGAGGACCTGCAACCTTCATCCAGGTTAGTGCATTGGAATGCATGATTGAGTACTACTCCCAATCTTCTTAAGAAAAAAAAAAATTCCCAACTTTTGGTTAGGTTTGATTGCATCTGGATGATGAAATTTGCAGTCTTTGCTTCTGAAAGCTTTAAATAGGAAGATTCTTCTAGCTTTCACATAGATTTGTTGAAAAGCAATCGAAAATACATAAAACTCATTTATAATAGTAAATTCATGAGAAAGGAGGTCAGGTAGGCATGGAGGGACATTGATCTAGGTTTCTTGACTACCACTAATCTTTGAAATGATTAAGAGTGTTAGGCATTGCAGCATGTTATTGATCAAGTTATTGCTTGTTTATTGCTTCACCTCAACAAATAGCGATCCAGAGCTTAAAAAAGTTTAATGTGCATAGACTATAGACTACTTCCAGAGTTAATATTGTAAATCTGCAACCGAATTTTAGATATAGCAAGAGTAGTCTGCTTCTTTTTTCTTGTCAATAATGTTTTGGTTTGTTAGGCAGCAGTTCCTGGCATTCTTGAGCTAACTGATGAGGTTTTCTTCAAGAGAACTATCAACATACTGAAGCAGTCTTCAGATATATGTTGTGATAGGATAAAGGAGATCCCTTGCATTTCTTGCCCATGCAAGCCAGAGGGATCAATGGCTGTGATGGTAAGGAAAGAGCACAATTTGCAACTCTAAATGTATTCTAATTAGTGGAAATATAATTGGAGTTACACTAATCAAACTGGCTATGAAATGCAGATGAAATTAAATCATTCACTACTAGAAGATATCAGTGACGATATTGACTTCTGCTTCAAACTGGCCAGAGAGGAATGTGTCATCATTCTTCCAGGTAAGAAATGAACAGTGAAACATATAGATCTTAATAATAATAAAAAATAATCAAACCCTGTCCAGAAGCTTCTAGTTCCTGAAAAAGATTTTATCAGGCAAGAAGGAATTGATTCTAATACCACAAAAAGAGATTGAGTTTACTTTTAAGTGTTTTACTAATAGCATTGACTACTCCTGATAAAGCATAGCTCAATTACATATAGGAGTCCGCCGTATATAGGTAGTAGGTGTTAGGCAACTTAAACAAGCAGATTGTTATAATTTGTGTTGATAATCTTTCTCCAAACCTCTCTTTTATCAGGAATAGTTTGCAATTTTTGTGGTTTAAAAACCAGTTGTCCTGCCAGAAGCTGGTTGTGACTTGCTTCCAAGTTGATGTTAGTGTCATGATATGCATCATTGCATTGACCGAGCTGCAAATGACAAATTCATAGACAAAATCATAGAAAACCTGAAGAACCAGCCATTTTGTTTTCCTAGTTTTTAGAGGGTGACAAACAGCCATTAATAATCAAGAAGTATGTTACTTTTGCAGGAACTGCAGTGGGGCTAAAGAATTGGCTCCGTATCACTTTTGCCGTTGATCCAGTATCCCTAGAAGAAGCTTTAGGGAGAGTGAAGTCGTTCTGTCTAAGGCATAGCAAACAGTTTGAAAGATACTAGCGTTCAGAGCCAACCAAATTATAGGACATTTACCTGCAATATATAGGTTCCTTTTCATGGTGAAGCTGTTGTAAAGTTAGATGACCATATTTTTACAGATCCCCAGCAAAGCTTGTAGTCATGAACACGACGTTGTTAATAAACATACAACATAATCTATCAGTGGCCTTATTCATGTTTTGTTAGAGAATGAGCTTGTAACGAAGGCTCCTTACATGTCGGTAATTGTGAATGATCATTGACTCAGAGAAAATTTCAAGGAAGAAGAACAAATCTAATTTCATGAGATGAATAAAAAACCAAACTTTTCTGAGCGTTCTACTTGAAGGCTTTCAATGTCCATTCTTGTGGGAAAGCACAATGGCTTTGTTCTTCCACAACAAAACAAATGTTAGGCGTCCATCTAGAGAACAAAAAGGTAAATGACTTGACATTTTGTTTTTAGCTCCAAGAATGCATATGATAGTGCCCATTGCTGTCATAAAGTCCGTTCGACATTATTATAATAGACATGGTTTTTTCAATTGAATTTAATTTCAAAGGTTACATCAATCTTTATATTTATAATTTTTAAAGGTATTAATTTGAATTTTAAATTTAAAAAATATCAAAAACAATTCAGAGGGGGGCACCATTATTATAATAGACATGGTTTTTTCAACTGAATTTAATTTCAAAGGTTGCATCAATTTTTATATTTATAATTTTTTAAGGGTATCAATTCGAATTTTAAATTTAAAAAATAGTAAAAACAATTCAGAGGGGGCCCCTTTTATTTGCTATAGGGATTCAAAATAGAAAAAGTATTCTTCCAAATACCTCTATTTCTTTGCTCTTGAAAACCCTACAACTTCTCTTTACTATCTCTTTCATTTCTTCAACAAAAGCTTTGGTTTTTTGGCTATGGAAAATTGTCTTCATCATATTATTCCATGATATTATTGTTTTGTGGGGCATTCCCAGTTTGTCTCTGAAGTGAATGTAGAAAAAAAAAGAAGAAATAGAAAGAAAGAAGCGAAGCCATGAAAATAAAATACAGTTTCTTGATTGGTGTTATTGTGGTGTCATGACAACAAAGGCATGTATGAAGATAAGAAATATATCGTCTTTTTGAGTTTTATTGAGTGGAGTGGAGTGAAATGGATTATTTTTTATTATTATGAATAAAGAAGAAATGGTCTTTAGAAAAAATATATCGTTAATCTATCATAATGGATTTACAAATATATGTTTCTTTGCTAATTGGTATTGAAATAATTTTTTTTTTTTATAAATACATATATTTTTAATGGCTAATCACTTATTTATAAATTAAAAATATTTTAAAAAACAATATTTATCATACGAGACCCTAATAAAATGTGTAATGCAGGTCCAGTGGCTCTTTGAAATGATATGGTTGTTTCTTGTACACATTGAAAGCAGGCTGTCCTCAGATAATTCTGTGCTCTTTGCCACAATAGATTTGTTTTCTTCTGTGTACTCAAAACTTTGCTTGTGTGCCATGCTTCATGTATATCATGATGTTAGAAATATATTTTTTTTAAAAATTAATATTTTTTTAATTTATTTTTAAATTAAAAATATTTTAAAAAACAATATTTATCATACGAGACCCTAATAAAATGTGTAATGCAGGTCCAGTGGCTCTTTGAAATGATATGGTTGTTTCTTGTACACATTGAAAGCAGGCTGTCCTCAGATAATTCTGTGCTCTTTGCCACAATAGATTTGTTTTCTTCTGTGTACTCAAAACTTTGCTTGTGTGCCATGCTTCATGTTTTTATTTGGCTATCATGAGAGGTAGCTGGATTGTTCACAACTACCCAAGTTGTCGGAAATGTTGGCGTTGGAAGGGAAATCAAAATTGGTTGTGTAAATTCTTGAAAGAGTATTAAAATAAAATTCATAAATTAATGGTGATAAATCAAGCTCCCATATCAAGAGAAAAATTAATGTGAATCCATGCTTTAATAAATTTTCATATTTAACCTATGGATTAAAATTTTTATTTAAATAATAATATACTTACAGATAATAACAATGATTATGTTTAAGAATACTTGATGTATATTGTTGTGGTTAGGAGAGTTGTGTGGATAATATTTTTTTTATCATATGTTTTCAGTACTGAACAAGAGATTAAATGGTTTGATCTTCATATCTGGGATTTAGAATAACAAAATTTCCAAGGCATTTTTTGATTTTCTAGTTTTTAATGCCAAAAAAACCAATTTTAATTGAACCGAAGGGGTTTGGTTTTCAAACTAATTTTCAGCTTGATGCAGATTATATTCTCGAGAAATAAAATCTCCCAATTTAATTGGATATTTTAAACCAAACGGACCAAACTATATGGTGAACACCCGTAGGTGAACATCTGTAGCCTTCACATTCATTTTGGACCCACCACTTATGGGGCCACTGCTTACATAGTCAAACCTAATCAGCAACATCTTCCATCCGAGAGAAGATTCCAAACGAGACCGAACAAAAGCTGTGCCATAAGGCTGTCTGATATCTCGTACACTCTCCAAACACTGGAAGACAAACTGCAAGAGTTAACAGAAAAATGGATTCCACCCACCACCGCCTACGACACCCTTATTTTAAAGTAACCACCACTGCAGCATTCACTATAAACATGGCTCACATCGTCTCTCAGTGATTATCTCTTCAGACATCTTTTGTTGACACTTATTTTTCACTTCACTGCCTTCTTTGCTTCTTCACGGCACGTCAATCTGGTAACTTCCTTTGCTTCCATAATTCCTTTTTTGTATTGATAATTCTGTCCTTCAATTGGTGTTTTTGTGTTTTCTTGATTGTTTTGAAGGTGCGATGGCTTCTTTGGAGGTTGAAAATGGAAGTGGTATCAAGGTTCACGTGTTTTCATCATCCTCAGAGGTTGAAAACTCTACACCCCATATTTTATTTACGTACATACTTGATCTTTATTTTATGTTTGGGTATGTTTTTCTCCAGCCTGGTGGTTTTTTGTTGATCTTATATAACAATTAGCAATGGATTGTTTTCGTCTGTTTGAATGATTTTTCATGGAGTATCGCATAGACACCTTCTTTTTAGTTTTCTTTCTGAATAAGATGTCAAAAACATTTCTCTGTGTCCATGATTAGATGATTATGGAGTATTATTTATATTGCTTTGGTGTTCCTATGATCTGGAGATAAAAAAAATAAATATTAAAAGACAGAAAAATTCCGATCCGTGAAGAATGCATTTTTGGCATTTGTTGATTTTTGCGTGAACTCTCAAACTGGTCTCTAGTGTGTCAGACAGTATTGCTCTAGACTAACAGCCCCATCTAAACAAGTGCTTAGCTTGTCATTTACCTACGGATTATACAGAGTCCCAAGTGCAATCCAGAAATTCCTTTAGCTTTTGGGTGTAGCTTTCACGCTCCTTGCCCCTTAGTCCTTAGCTGCCCAAATTGCAGAGTAAAAGAGTGGATCCGTTTTCCGTCTGACCTTTTCCCTGCGAAAGATCCAGTTCATGGGAAAAAGTACATGTTCAAATCCTCTTATCAAGTGATAGTGCTTTCTGGATTGTAATAATTATCATAATACGGCATGCTAGGAAACTTGCTGAAAAAACAAATTAGCTTGCTTGCCGATCTAATTGACTAAACCAAGAGTTTAAACAATCCCGAGGAATATCTTGGCAAATTACAATGAGAAAATGGACTTTAATATGCCTTAATTTATATCCTATCTACTATTAGCAACTAGCAAGTCGTCCCTGGATAAATTTTTGGTACTCCCATGATAAAAGAGTGGCAAGAATCCTTGGTGTAAATTCTGAAGTCCAAATAGAAGAAAGATAATTAATTCCAAGGTGCAACATGATACTGAAGATTTTGGGACTGACCAATATAGTTGTTGAGTTCATCAACTGACAATCAGAAGTATGGCCATATGCATATCAGGATGTCACGTATGAAAAAGGTCAACTTTATCCCAATAAAATAGATTTTCCATAGGATTATGGTCAGTCGTGCTCTTACTAGAAGAGATTTTGTTTTATTATGCTGGTACAAGAAAGATTACAACTGCAAAGCAATTGCAGAGCGATCCTCACTCTTTCTTAAGTGGCATATCTGTATTATTCATTCTCCTCCTTCTATTTATTACCATTCCACTCAACTTCCCTTTTCATTTTAATTATTGTATCGATCAGTTGCTTGAAAGCCTGCATGAGAAGTGGGGTTCAGTGAAAAAGCAACCATACCCAGCAATGTATTCCAGTGTATATGGCGGAATTATTCTCGATCCAGCAATGATGGTAATACCCATGGATGATCATATGGTTCATAGAGGGCATGGTGTGTTTGATACGGCTATCATTCTTGATGGGTATGCATAATGCGTTGGTATTCTTTAACATCCATATGCATGTCATATAATGCTCTCTGCAATAACTTGCAATTCTAGGATTCTTCCTAGTTTGCTCCTTTCGAGAGTGCATTTGGGGTTAGGATCATTAAACAATTTGTTTAATGCAGGCATCTGTATGAGCTGGATGTTCATTTAGACCGCTTTTTAAGATCAGCATCAAAAGCAAGGATAGCCTCTCCCTTCCCTTGTTCAACTCTTCGAAGCATTCTTATTCAATTGGCTGCGGCATCTAAATGCAAGAAAGGAACTCTAAGATATTGGCTAAGTGCAGGTCCTGGAAACTTCTTACTCTCGCCTGCAGGTTGTCCAACTTCTGCATTCTATGCTGTAGTCATTGATGAGGACTTCTCTCAGCGCAAGGAAGGGGTTAAAGTGATAACATCCACAATCCCTATGAAGTCACCATTGTTTGCAACAATGAAGAATGTGAACTACCTCCCGAATGTGCTATCAGTAATGGAAGCTGAAGATCAGGGAGCATTTGCCTCCATCTGGATTGATGAGGAAGGTTATATTGCAGAGGGTCCAAATGTGAATGTGGCTTTCATAAGTCAAGATAAGGAGCTTATCTTGCCTATTTTCGACAAAATCCTGAGCGGTTGCACTGCATTGAGGCTTCTTCAGCTAGCACCTACATTGATCGAGCAAGGGCGATTAAAAAGTGTTAAAACTGGAAATCTTACTGTGGAGGAAGCCAAAGGGGCTGCTGAAATGATGTATGTCGGAAGCACACTTCCTATATTGCCAATTGTCATGTGGGATGAGCAACCTATAGGAGACGGTAACACAACTGTCCTCTTAACTTCTTTTTAATGGAGACCTTTTGATTTGGATGCTCTTTATTCACAACATAAATTCATAGAAATCCAAAAGACGTGTCGAACAAACTTTTTTTCTTCAATTATATTATATTTTCACCAAGAGTGTCCTGCCTCTTAAAGGAGTGCCTGGAAAGACCAAACTTTCCATATCATTAGTGCATCGAGTACATATTTATGCTGCAATCATTGTTTAAGGCTGCCCTACCTATATATATATATATAACTCGAGTAATTATGGATTAGATGCTTAACTATGACTACATTCTTACAGAACTTTTTCTTTCTTTCTTGTGGGAACAGGGAAGGTGGGAGAGCTGACAATGGCACTCTCTGATCTTCTTTGGGATGACATGGTTGCTGGCCCTGCTACCCTGAGGATTCCTGTTCCTTACGAGGAGTGAACCTCATACAGATCAATCAGTGAGGCCGGAGAAAGGATTTAAGATTCTTGGCTCTCATTGCTTATAGTCGCATGGCTCAGAAATTGCTTGTTTTGTTTAATCATGGCTCATGTTAGGCTGAATAAAATTCTCAAGTTTGCTTCGTCTTTCTTTTGTTTTACTTGGGAGTATATTGTGGCCAAGTTCTGGTGATGCCCTCTTTTGTCTGTCTATATATATATATATATATCAGACAAAAGAGGGCATCACCAGAACTTGGCCACAATAAATATATATATGTATATATAATGGTAGCATTTACCAAGAATGCATCATAAGTAAAATGAAAATCGTTGTCATTGATGATAAATTACATTATATCATTCAATACCTACTTTGAAAGTTTATTACTCTTTTTAATCATAAAAAAAATTATTTAACCATTTTAATTTATATTATCGTAAGGACAATATTGACAAGAATGGAGAATCCTAAAATATTATAATATTTAATTGTATAAACCAATTTTATCTATTGAGTTATAATACAATTTTGTGCATATAATTGTTGTAGCTCATAAAAAAGTTGTGTATGTTAAATCAAATTATCACAGCAATCAGAATTAAAAAAAAAAGGGAAAATTTCAATAAAAGTCAAATAATTGTTATAAATTATGTATTAATTAAAATCTTAATACAATTGAAATTATCGTTTGGTAAATTTATGGAGTAATTAACTCATGGGATTTGCAAAAGAAATTAAAGAGATTGATGTATTGAATGATTTGTAAAAATATGTTATTTTATTAATTTCTTATAATATGTTGTAATTTTCATTATCAACATGCCTCTTTGTATGTCGTGATTCTTACCGACGGAAGATACCTTATGGTAAATTTGTTCGATGCTAAATATTGTCTGAGGAATAAATTCTTTTAATATTAACTCCAAATATCATACAATCATTAATTATGAGTTTTGGATTTGCTGGGAAATCCTTCATGAGATTCATGATTAAACCACTCTTTTTTCTTCTTCTTTTTAACAAGAGTAGCCAAATGCCCAACGGTATAATAAAAACCTATTTACACCATCTCAATTTTCTTACATCCATGTAGTTTCTATAGAGAAGCTTCTTTATAAAACTTTTAGCTTCAGTCAAGTATACACCAGATATTCTACCCCGAAATTTTCCTTTTCCTTTTTTTTTTTTTTTAATGTTAAGCCTAAGGAGTTTATCCTCGAGATTGTTTGTTTTTTCTCCACCAATTAGCTTAGATAAAACATGCTAAACTCTCTCTCTCTCTCTCTCTCTCTCTCTCTCTCTCTCTCTCTCTCTCTCTCTCTCTCTCTCTCTCTCTCTCTCTGAACGTGTGTGTGACATTTGCACGAAAAGAAATAAAGGAGTTAGAAGGAAGATGGAGCATGAGGACGAAGATGCAACTGAAAGAGGGTTCGGAGGTGCTTCCCTCTTTATAGAAACAGTGAAATTGTTTTGCTTCTGTGAAGTAAGTTTCAATGCAAAAAAATTTCATTTTATATGTTTTCAAACCAAGAAAATACCTTAACTATACTTTTAACTCTTATTTGGAATTACGGTTGAAACAGAAATCAGATAAAATTTAATTTTATATTTATTTAAAATTATTTTTTATATTTTTAGATCATTTTAATATATTAATATCAACAATAAATTTTAAAAATTAAAAATTAAAAATTAAAAATATATTTTGAAAAATTATTATTATTATATTTCTAAACATTATTTAATAATGTATTGGGTAAGAGCTTCCTTGCAACAGGATACAAGAAATAGGGAGGCAGCGTTGTAAAAAAAGAAAAAAAAAAAACACTAATTTATAACTGCATTTGAAACATAGGAACTAAATTATAATTTATTGTCTACGAAATCTACATCCCCTAGTGCAAATTATAATTTATGATTTGCATGTACAACACCAAGTACTTGATAGATTCTTTCAATGGAGATTGATTTGGCTCTTACCATATCTGCAAAAATCTCTAAGTTGCATCCTTGGTTCTTCTGTAGGTGTTCCTGTCCTTTCGTTTGGATCTAGGCTGCTGCCTTCCAGTTTTATCATGTTTGAACTCGGCTTTAACATCCATGCTACTGGCTCTTGATTTCCCAGCCCAGTGGTGGTCTATATATTACCTCTCTGATCTGATCCGCACGCTGTGGAGTTGCTGTATGTCTTCTCTGCTGCAGATCTTGCTTTTTATTCTTTGTGCTTTCTCTGAACCTAGTTGTTTTATCTTTGTTTTTAGCTTGTAAAAAAAGGAGTCTCCAGTGATATAGCATCAATGATGCCACCAACCGTCTCCACAGATGATGCCAGAAGTTATGTGTCGTTGCAGAGCAACTCCCAGCTCTTCTCTATTTCTCACGAGATTGAAAACAAATTTCCCTATCCCACCCAACCCATAGAATGATGTCCAGACAATCATGAATCGACAAGCATCCATGACTGCCTTTCCTTTCTAAGAAAAAACCCAATCTTGATATTTTATCTAAGACAATAGTTGGACACAGCTCTACCAGCAAGCTCTCTCAGTATGAGAATAGGAGAACTCAGAAGGGTAAAGTTGTGATTCTTGGCACGGACATTGCAAGATACGTTAAAATATTGAGGTTGCATGTGGGGAATCTTGCTTGCTTTGAAAATATGCCACTTTCACACCATTCAAAAAGCATCTCTCTAGATTTGCAATTATCGTGCATCTGTAGGGCTCACGTTTATTTCTAGTCACCATCTATGTGAGGCTTTACTGTAAAATGCACCCTGTTTGTAGGCCACTGATCGTCGCTAGCCCGACAACAACTTCCTCGGACATTTTCATCTTCTTGTCATGGCAGTTGTTGGTCGCAAGGTGGCTATTATTTACAGTCTACTGGACACTTAACTTTGAACTCTTTAATCTTTACTGCCATTCCTGTCAGCATTCTTCTCTCTCTGTATGAACAAGAAAATAAATGGACAGAACTAGAAATAAAATGGTGGCCATATATAGAAGCCTTGTGTTGAAATTAAACTAAGTTGGTATTAGTCTTCAATCCTTGAGGCATAGGGATTTGATCTGTCTTGGTTTCTAACTTGGCTTAGAGATATGTAGATACACTCATATCTTTTGCTAATAACACATGACATTATTTTTTTGAGAAATTATTCAATAATTTTGATTATATGTATTACCTTCAACTTATATATAGTTTATGCAATCTTACAACAAGACATAAGAAAATACAATAAATTATACAAAATGCTTGGTCATCTCCTTTTATTAGAAGATACAAATAATTTTCTAATTATTTTTATTTGTTCAATTCCTTGATTTTTTTATTGATTATAAAATAATTAAAAATATTTATCTCAATTATTTTCTTAACATAACTAAAAGATATAATCTCAATTTATTTGTTTATATGAATAATAAATCAAGTTAATATGCTATTTTAATTATTTGATACCATGATTGTTTTGTGTCTTGCAATTGTTAATATTTTCAACTTAATTATGTAACAAACAGATACATAATTTTAAAAAAATAATAAATAATATGTTGTTTAACCCTTTATAAAGTTAAAATATAAAAAATAAAGACTCGAGCGCTAGTTTATTTCTAGCCAACACACATAAACTTTTTTTATAAGCTCATGACTTTTTTTTTAATTTTATTTTTTTATGTTGTGTTTTTATTGAATTTTATTGTTTAATATTAAATTGATTGTTAATTAGTTTTTATATTTTTATTAATATAAAAAAATATAAAAAAATTAATTTAACCTAATAGAATTTATAACTTGAGTGGGTGAACCTTTCCCTAATCAAAAAATCAAGTGAAAATTTTTGAAGTTTAAACTATTATATCAACATTAATAATAGCATCAAAAATTTTATAATAGTTTAGATATTATTTTTTTATTTTTTTAAATTTTTTAATCCAAACGGGAGTGAAAACTCTAACAATAAACTAGTAGTAAACTAAAGGGAACGTCTTACCTATAAGCTAAAAAATACTAATTAAACAAACATTTAATATAACCCAAAAGAATTTATGAATCCTTATCGTGATTGAATAATTTTTCAAATATTTTCTTCAACTCCTCTTCGAATGCTCTATTACTACTAGCGGGAGGTTTGTATTGGAATGGATTAGAAATGTAACTAGCGGTCTCCGTTTATGCTAGATTCGAGCATGCACACAATCAAAGACCTTGTAAACTTTGCTAAGAAATTAGGCCGGGCCTCGGCCCATATAAATATAGGGTGCAATAGTTCTTTAAGGCCTATTAACAAACAGTACAGATAGTTTAATTATTTATGGCCCATAAGGACAGTTGCAAACACTGATTGAAGGATTCCATAAATAAAATAAAATAAGATAAAATAAGGATCAAAATCTGTAAACACAGTACACAATATATCATTAGTATTCAATTAGATGGTGTTTGTTTGTTTATTTTAAAAGTATTTTTAGAAAAAATTAAAATTGTTTTAGTTTTTATTTATTTTTAATTAATATATTTTTAGTGTTTTCAAATCATTTTGATATGTTAATATTAAAAATAATTTTTAAAAATAAAAAAATAATTCGCATGCATTTTGAGACGAAAATTTATTTAAAAATTAATCATGACCATATTACCAAACAAGCTCTAACTCACTTGATTCAACCCTAAAAAACAATAAGTTTAATAAGATAGGTGCAATTCTAAAATGTGCAATTATTTCTATTATTATTAGACAATATAGATTACATTAAGAAGGTTTAGCTTATGGTACTTCATTAATAGTGAAGCATTTTAAAGTTTTCTTTTTCTTTTTTTCCCTTTTAATTGAATATTTTTATGACCTAAAATTAAGCTTAAATTTAGAGGTAAACTTATCAAATTAAACACAATGAGGATTGGAGTATTAAACACTAGGAAAAGATATAGCTAATTTAAAATTCACAAAACTTTCATTTTAATCCCAAAGCTTATTTTGTTCATTATTCAATATCTAAGTTAAACAAATGAGAAAGAAGCTTGTTGAAAAATGATGATGAAAAAGAAAATTAATGATCGAGTCACTTTTCAATGAAAAAAGTCATTGTTATTAATGTTAAATGACTTCATTAGATAATGAGAATTAGATGGTGATGGTTTTGATCATTTATATTGCTTGAAAAAATTAATCAAGCTTTGTTTAGAGATTTTTCACAAGGTTGATTTTTATTTTTTGGGTGATTGGTTTATGGAGTTCTATGGTTTTTATTAACTATTTTGGGGTTAGACGGGGTTAAAAATTGGATTTGTAAACCCAAAAAACTCTCATTTTATTTTTTCAATCATCACAATAATGTTTAGATTTTGGATGAGTATTCAGGAAGCAACATGTCATTTATTTTTTTTTAAGAACAAAAAAAAAAGTATGTCTTAAGCACGATGGGCCACCATGCCATGCACACTTAACCTGATTTTTTTTTTAATTTTATCTTTTAATATTTTATTAATTTTAAAGTGATTTTTATTTTTGTTATCTTATAATTAAATTAAAAAATATATATATATGAGCTAGTGAGTCTATGACCCGAGACATGGATTTAATAGGTTAAACCGAGTCAATCTAAATATATTCTCATTTTAGTTTTTTAAAAATAATCATCTTAAGATATTTTTTAAAGGCCAAACAATAATTTTACTAGCTATGTAGGTTGCATTTGGACTCACGCATCATGATATTTTTTTGTCATTTTTTTCTTTGATTTATTTTAATTTATTAAATTGATTGGTTCATGCTTAGATAATTATTAGGCACATAATTTAATTTAAAATTCAGGTCAAATAGGGAATTAAATCAAGAATTTTCAAACTTAACTTGACACAATAATAATACTAAAAAATTTCTCATCACTTGAATTTTTATTTTTTTTATTTTTAAGAAAATCTTACTTCGATCCCAACGTTAGCATGACCAATCTTCTAGTTATTATCTATATTATTCACGCCAATGCCTCGTATTTGTATTTTCATTTCTCGTATAGAAACAAGAAAGGCAATGAAGCTAAGATGATCTACACAATCAAATAAGAAAGAATAAAAAAAAAATCGAAGTTGGATTTAATTTATGACAGATATAGATGCAGCTGCAGTTTCTGCATATTCATAAACTTATTTATTTTAGCCAAAAAAGAGTTCTATCTATCTCTTTTGTGCGAGGAGCAACTCACTTTGACATTTTCTAAGAGAAAGGTAATCAGAGACTTGTTGAGAAAATCCATATTTAAATGGAAAACCTCTCGCGATTAATAATGTATTGAAGTTGGATTTAATTTATGACAGATTTAGATACAGCTGCAGTTTCATGCAATATATAGGTCATGGTTTCTAAGTGATCTTTGCACTAGATTAATATAAATATATTTAAGAATCTAGTTAATGTTGTAAAACTGGTTTCCATCGTACTTATTCAAGGAAACTTGCCTTGAGCTGTCTAGCAACATCTTTAGCAGAGGATCCAGAAACTTCAGTCCATTTTCTTGAGAACCATGCACATGCAAATAACATGAACACTACATAAAAAAGTGCCCGCCTGGGACTTGCTGCCATATCAGGAACTTAACGAAGTACCCATCTAAATACATTTTAAATGCAAAAGTAGATTTATAAAAAGGTCCTAGTTACCTTGATGGTGCAGTGATATAATATGCAAGACCACCAACAGGAATAGAATGGCTGGCCGGATACTGGGATTCACTCCAGCTACCGAGAAGTTCACCAAAACATTCCCACCAAATCTCGTGTACAGTAACTGTAAAATCAAATAAAATAAAATCAGATTCCCTCAAAATAAAATAAAAATAAACAAAGTATACTCTTGAGATCAAACCAGGAAACTCAACCACATCGGTACCTGAGAGAGAATAGATGTTTGATAGGAATGCC
>NW_011499880.1:1360906-1374188 GCF_000495115.2 Populus euphratica
ATGCCGAGAGTAGAATGATGGGCATATTGGAGGTATAGAACAGCTTGATCGGATACGTGCCTCGCTGCCTAAAGCGGCTGTTAAGGTTATTACTCGTCACAGTCGAAGGAACACTGAGTCCTTGTAAGTAGATGGAAAATAGAGAAATAAAGGCTGTGGAGAGCAGATTTGTAACATTAGGAAGATTTGTTCGGAAAAGGGCTTTTCGGAGAGCTAGCGTCTTGTTTCTCTGTTTTAGCAGTCCATGGAGCATGGCAGGGATAACACCTTCAAATTCAGGTCCATAAACAGTGTTTATAGTGGTGGGACTAAATGATTTCCATATGACATTTTCACTGCAGGATATCATCAGAAAACGGTTTTAAACAATGAACATGTGATGATGTGAAAGTTTGCAGAAGTATAGCCATTACCTTACGAAACATTAGGCAGCATGTATTTACTAGAGACCAAACTAGAAAACTTATTAACTTACCACATATGGGTTGCCGTAAAGAGGGAAATTCCAGAGCCTAGGCCATATCCAATCTGGAGAAGTTCATCTAAGCAAATCATTAAGATACTGGCAAAGCAGAGTTGTGCAATGATGAGGATAGAATTTCCCACTCCAAGCAGTCCTAGAGGACCATACATTCCCATCAAAAGGTTTGCAGCGGCTTGACCAATAGCTATGAATATGCTCAAGAACTCTTCTGCAGCCTTTCTGCGAGTGCAAAGGAATGATATGTCAAACACACATGCAGCAGAAATTATAAAGTCGTAACGAAACTGATCATATGAAAACTTAGAGCTTCCAGAAGCGCGCGATCTTCACTAATATCTTTGTTTACTTTAATCAACTTCGAACCAGCTAAAAACTGCATCACCATCCCAGAAGTCACAAGAGGACCTATTCCGAGCTCCATGACAGTCCCACGGCTTGAAGCAAGAATAGCGCGCGTCCAGTGCATTGGATCTGCACCTGTTGTGGAGTGTATGCCATAGAGGGTAAGCTGGCTGCAGGCCAAGAAAATAACGAGAGATATCCCAGTGTACATGGCCTTCACCCTGAAAGGAACCACATTGACAGGAAGCTGAGCTTCCGGTATGAACGGAAGGAGTGGTTTGACTGGTTTTAGAGCAGTAATCCACTCCCCATAACTTTCCAAAACCGAACCTATTTAACCTACAGATTCAACCAAAAGCAGTTTCATTAAATTAGTCCGATTAGTGAAAAATCAAACCTGACAAGTTTCTTAAGCTCAGAACAATCATCCGGTTAGTGGCAAATAAAGCATCATCATGCATATACAATTTGAAAGCTTTAAAAACAGAAACTTAACGAGGTACCCATCTAATTACAGATTGATTACTAAAATTATGTAGTTTGAATGCAAAGTATAAAAAGAACAAAGAAAAACAATGGCAACGATGAGGGAAAAGGCATGGATTAAACATTAAAGAAAACATCCTGCTCGACAATCTTTGAAACAAGCAAGCACAAAGCATTGGATTTTACATAACACCCAGTAATCAAGAGAGTAGATCTATTTTATCTCTCGATGAACCAAAATTTTATCCAACACCCAGTCATCAAGAGAGTAGACATGAACCAAAACTTAAAATCCATGCAAGTTGACTACTTTATAGTGCTAACTACTGTTGTACTCCATAAGCCATGCAAGTTAACTTCGTCATAGTACCAGACAAACTTGAATTAGGTAGAGATGACTAACCAGAAGAATTTTTATTTCTAAACAGTAATCGAGAGTTGTTCTCTTGAAAATAATTATGGAATGAATTTAAATATTTTTAGAATAAAAAATAAAAAAATTATTATTTTAATTCCTATTGTTTTTTAATCTTGTATCCCTATACATTAAATGGAAAAAAAAAAAAACTTAAAAATGTGGAGAAATAATTGTGCATGCAGAGACTCAATGAACCATGATGTAATTATTATTTTTTCCTTCTAAAAAAGTTCATTTGACATGGCCCCAGTGTACTATTGTAATTGTACAGGGACCGATCAGTCATTATTATTTTGATTAGGTCTAGAATTTCTTTTTTAATTATACACTATAATGACTGAGATGCCTTTTTGAAATGCAAAAAACAAAATGCTTTGATATCGGGGTGATTTTAACCTTTAAAAAAAAACCCATTAAATTTACTTTGTTATCCCTTGAAACAAATATATTTTAACTGGGGTCTAAGGGCTTAGTCTCCTTTTTCTTTTGTTCCTTTTGTAATTATCCGGTCAAGATACGGGCAGGTTTATCTTTTACTTTGAAAATAAATAGTAAATTTACTTGGTTTTCTCTTTAGTAAAAAAAATTTAAACTAGGGCATAAGAGTTTATTTATCTTTTCATTTCAGCCTTTTTTTAATTACCGGGTCAAGACATGAGCAATTTGATATTTTTAAAATAATATTAAAAAAAAAAAGTTTATTGGCATGTTATGTTCGCACGACACTATGTTAAGCCACCCTATATGTTTCAAGCAGCACGTGCAGAGGATTTAAGTGGTGAGAATTATTTATTTGAGACAGCGTTAGAAAGATCACAATAATTTCTTTCAAATGGATGGTTTGGTTCTAATATGTTTTTTTAATTTCTTCTCTTTTTTACCTTGGAAAACGTGTTATCCAATTAGAAAATTCATGCTGTCTTCTTATTTTATCTTGTATTTGATTCAGTTCTCTTTCTTTTATTGTATAGTTTTTGTCTTAATTTTTTTATAAACTTTAAAATTATTTCTATTTCACCCTTGATTGAAGTGTTATTTTTCTTCAAATTTTTTCTTGGTTTCATGTTTAATCCTTTTTCTTTTGATTTTGGGTTTTGTTTTGTTAAATGTTTGATTTTTTTTAAAATTTTACCTTGAATCAATTAATGTTAATTTTTCCCTTAATGTTTTTAGCATTTGATTCTCATTCTTTTATATTACTATTTTTTAAACTTTTTATCAATTTTTTTTAATTTTCTTTTTTAACATTAAAATGTTAATTTTCCTCTTATTTTATTGGTCTTTTTAATTAAGGTGCTGGCTTCAAAAGTTGATTCGAGCAATATTGGTCTTTTTAATCCTTCAGCTTTGTCTTTTATCCTTTTTTTAAGGTTTTTTTTTTTTAAAAAAAAATACAATAGCCTTATGCATGGTTGTATGCCAACAAGCATATTTAGATTTATTTGAGTTATTTTTTCTTTTTGAATTTTTTTTATTTTCTTTATAACACTCTCAATTAGATTGTCATATGTTTTATTTTTTTCTTTGTAATTATTATTTTTTTCTTTAGCATGATCACTCTTTTTTGTTTCTTTGTTTGATGCATATGATGTTGTGGGGTAAAATAAACTTATTCTCTCGGGTCTATCACCCAAATCCCGGCTTTTAGAAACTCAACCACATCTGTACCTGAGAGAGAAAATAGATGTTTGATATGAATGCCGAGAGTAGAATGATGGGCATATTGGAGGTATAGAACAGCTTGATCGGATATGTCCCTCGCTGCCTAAAGCGGCTGTTAAGGTTATTACTCGTCACAGTCAAAGGAACACTGAATCCTTGTAAGTAGATGGCAAGTAGAGAAATAAAGGCTGTGGAGAGCACATTTGTAACATTAGGAAGATTTGTTCGGAAAAGGGCTTTTCGGAGAGCTAGCGTCTTGTTTCTCTGTTTTAGCAGTCCTTGGAGCATGGCAGGGATAGCACCTTCAAATTCAGGTCCATATACAGTGTTTATAGTGGTGGGACTAAATGATTTCCATATGACATTTTCACTGCAGGATATCATCAGAAAACGGTTTTAAACAATGAACATGTGATGATGTGAAAGTTTGCAGAAGTATAGCCATTACCTTCCGAAACATTTGGCAGCATGTATTTACTAGAGACCAAACTAGAAAAACTTAGTAACTTACCACATATAGGTTGCCGTAAAGAGGGAAATTCCAGAGCCTAGGTCATATCCAATCTGGAGAAGTTCATCTAAGCACATCATTAAGATACTGGCAAAGCAGAGTTGTGCAATGATGAGGATAGAATTTCCCACTCCAAGTAGTCCTAGAGGACCATACATTCCCATCAAAAGGTTTGCAGCGGCTTGACCAATAGCTATGAATATGCTCAAGAACTCTTCTGCAGCCTTTCTGCGAGTGCAAAGGAATGATATGTCAAACACACATGCAGCAGAAATTATAAAGTCGTAACGAAACTGATCATATGAAAACTTAGAGCTTCCAGAAGCGCGCGATCTTCACTAATATCTTTGTTTACTTTAATCAACTTCGAACCAGCTAAAAACTGCATCACCATCCCAGAAGTCACAAGAGGACCTATTCCGAGCTCCATGACAGTCCCACGGCTTGAAGCAAGAATAGCGCGCGTCCAGTGCATTGGATCTGCACCTGTTGTGGAGTGTATGCCATAGAGGGTAAGCTGGCTGCAGGCCAAGAAAATAACGAGAGATATCCCAGTGTACATGGCCTTCACCCTGAAAGGAACCACATTGACAGGAAGCTGAGCTTCCGGTATGAACGGAAGGAGTGGTTTGACTGGTTTTAGAGCAGTAAATCCACTCCCCATAACTTTCCAAAACCGAACCTATTTAACCTACAGATTCAACCAAAAGCAGTTTCATTAAATTAGTCCGATTAGTGAAAAATCAAACCTGACAAGTTTCTTAAGCTCAGAACAATCATCCGGTTAGTGGCAAATAAAGCATCATCATGCATATACAATTTGAAAGCTTTAAAAACAGAAACTTAACGAGGTACCCATCTAATTACAGATTGATTACTAAAATTATGTAGTTTGAATGCAAAGTATAAAAAGAACAAAGAAAAACAATGGCAACGATGAGGGAAAAGGCATGGATTAAACATTAAAGAAAACATCCTGCTCGACAATCTTTGAAACAAGCAAGCACAAAGCATTGGATTTTACATAACACCCAGTAATCAAGAGAGTAGATCTATTTTATCTCTCGATGAACCAAAATTTTATCCAACACCCAGTCATCAAGAGAGTAGACATGAACCAAAACTTAAAATCCATGCAAGTTGACTACTTTATAGTGCTAACTACTGTTGTACTCCATAAGCCATGCAAGTTAACTTCGTCATAGTACCAGACAAACTTGAATTAGGTAGAGATGACTAACCAGAAGAATTTTTATTTCTAAACAGTAATCGAGAGTTGTTCTCTTGAAAATAATTATGGAATGAATTTAAATATTTTTAGAATAAAAAATAAAAAAATTATTATTTTAATTCCTATTGTTTTTTAATCTTGTATCCCTATACATTAAATGGAAAAAAAAAAACTTAAAAATGTGGAGAAATAATTGTGCATGCAGAGACTCAATGAACCATGATGTAATTATTATTTTTTCCTTCTAAAAAAGTTCATTTGACATGGCCCCAGTGTACTATTGTAATTGTACAGGGACCGATCAGTCATTATTATTTTGATTAGGTCTAGAATTTCTTTTTTAATTATACACTATAATGACTGAGATGCCTTTGAAATGCAAAAAACAAAATGCTTTGATATAGGGGTGATTTTAACCTTTAAAAAAAAACCCATTAAATTTACTTTGTTATCCCTTGAAACAAATATATTTTAACTGGGGTCTAAGGGCTTAGTCTCCTTTTTCTTTTGTTCCTTTTGTAATTATCCGGTCAAGATACGGGCAGGTTTATCTTTTACTTTGAAAATAAATAGTAAATTTACTTGGTTTTCTCTTTAGTAAAAAAAATTTAAACTAGGGCATAAGAGTTTATTTATCTTTTCATTTCAGCCTTTTTTTAATTACCGGGTCAAGACATGAGCAATTTGATATTTTTAAAATAATATTAAAAAAAAAAGTTTATTAGCATGTTATGTTCACACGACACTATGTTAAGCCACCCTATATGTTTCAAGCAGCACGTGCAGAGGATTTAAGTGGTGAGAATTATTTATTTGAGACAGCGTTAGAAAGATCACAATAATTTCTTTCAAATGGATGGTTTGGTTCTAATATGTTTTTTTAATTTCTTCTCTTTTTTACCTTGGAAAACGTGTTATCCAATTAGAAAATTCATGCTGTCTTCTTATTTTATCTTGTATTTGATTCAGTTCTCTTTCTTTTATTGTATAGTTTTTGTCTTAATTTTTTTATAAACTTTAAAATTATTTCTATTTCACCCTTGATTGAAGTGTTATTTTTCTTCAAATTTTTTCTTGGTTTCATGTTTAATCCTTTTTCTTTTGATTTTGGGTTTTGTTTTGTTAAATGTTTGATTTTTTTTTAAATTTTACCTTGAATCAATTAATGTTAATTTTTCCCTTAATGTTTTTAGCATTTGATTCTCATTCTTTTATATTACTATTTTTTAAACTTTTTATCAATTTTTTTTAATTTTCTTTTTTAACATTAAAATGTTAATTTTCCTCTTATTTAATTGGTCTTTTTAATTAAGGTGCTGGCTTCAAAAGTTGATTCGAGCAATATTGGTCTTTTTAATCCTTCAGCTTTGTCTTTTATCCTTTTTTTAAGGTTTTTTTTTTTGTTTTTAAAAAAAATACAATAGCCTTATGCATGGTTGTATGCCAACAAGCATATTTAGATTTATTTAAGTTATTTTTTCTTTTTGAATTTTTTTTATTTTCTTTATAACACTCTCAATTAGATTGTCATATGTTTTATTTTTTTCTTTGTAATTATTTTTTTTTTTAGCATGATCACTCTTTTTTGTTTTTTTTTTAGATTAATGTGGGTGTTCGGGCTAGCTTGCGCGCATCATGACTAATCCCATGAACTCTAAAGTTAACAACCATATAAATCTTCAATAATCATTATATAAGTAATCAAAAATTCAAACCTGAGATCACATAACAAACAAATTTTTTAGTGCCAAACCTTTTTATTTTTATTTTTAATATTAACATATAAAATTATTAAAAATACTAAAAGAAATATTAAAATATTTTTTCAAGTTTAAATCACTTTCAAAACGCTGAAATATAGTTTAAATCTCTTTTAAAATATTAACATAAAATTATTCATGCCAACGCCTAGTATTTGATTATTTGTATTGCATTTCTTCCACAGCACTCCAAAAATCACCATTTATTTAAAACTCTCTTCTTTTTGCCTTTTTCCTGGCTGTCTGACAGAACAATGATTTAAAATAAAAATCCATTTGGATCAGTATTACAGTTAGGGTTAGGGAAATCATATCATATCCAATCAAATCAATGGCGACACAAACACGGATTGAACAACAGGAGAGTAGCAGTGCGAGTGCGAGTGCAAAACCGGGACTTAGAAAGCCTGCGTTCATCAAAGTGGACCAGCTTAAGCCCGGAACTGGAGGCCACACATTGACTGTCAAGGTCCTTACTTTCAATACTGTCCTTCGAAAGGACCGCCGATCGGTCTCTCTGCATGTCCGTCAGACTCGAATAGCTGAATGTCTTATTGGGGACGACACTGGTACCGTCATTTTCACCGCAAGAAACGATCAAGGTTCTTTTCATCTTTATTGGAGATTCAACGTTTCATGTTTCGCTTGAATTGAATTTTATGTATCTATCTATGAATTATACGTCTTGATGTAAAATATTTATGGGTTCTCTTCCTTTGTTTAAGACTTTTAGGATTCTTGATGAATTTAAAGTGAAATGATCTCTTACAATTGGTGGGTGGATTTAGCTTGTGTTGATATTGATTCTGTCTGAGATTGGTGGAATTATTTTTTGGCCTTAGCTTCAAAATGTCATTACAATTTACGTTTGCAGTTTAGATTATGATGATTGAAGATCCCCTAAAGTATGATGATAATCACTATATGAACCAAAGTCCTGGTTTAACAATTATGATTCATTGTGACTCCATGAAGCTGAATGATGACAACTGGGTCTGGATGGGAAACTCTAGTTAAGGGGTCAATTATGCATATAATAATTTCTCCCATTTTGACCTGTGCTAATAAAAAAATCCCTGTTCCCTAATGGTAGATACTGAATTACTAGCTAATCTATAGAATCTTGATGGATAGTGGGTTTATCTTCATTCAACTGCCTACATAACTAGAAATAATAACAGTATTCAGACCTTCAAAAATGGAAGTCTGATTGTGCACATGTGATCTTTTTGTGAGTATGGTTATTGATTTTGTGGAACAGAGGTGGATGAGGGCCACGTTTTTTTTCACTAGAGGGGGCTATTTTTTACTTGGTAAGCCTAATGTTCTACTTGAGAGGTGTTATTCTTCACATTATTGGCTACTGTTTATATGTTGCACTGGTTCTGCCCTATGAATAAGTTGAACATATGTGAAGGACTGGTTTTTAGTTTATGACTAGTTTGTATCATGCAATATCAATGTGTCTTTGAGCTGTTGTTTTTCATTGTTGGGTTTCGTCAAATTTGTTCCATCCTCTCTCTCTCTCTCTCTATTTAGGGAGGTGCGGCTTTTAACAAATGAGCCTTGTTTTCCAAATACTTAAAACTATAGTCTGAGTTTTAAATGATTTTTGTTTATAGTTTGAGCTTGTTGACTGGAGAGGATATCATATTTTGCTTTCCCAGATTTTGGCAGTGCAACAAACTTCATTTTATCGAGATAGTTCATGTGGGATGTTTAATAACCAGATGCACTCTGCTCAGGGGATTTATATTGCCGATCCTGATTATAGTGTTTTAAACTCTCAATAAAATATTCATCATTGTCCTCGAATTCAAATGGTTTTGGAAATTGTGGAGCAAGCAGTATAGACCAATAATTTAGATCCTCTGCGATTTAAGGTTTGTTTGTTTTTGTGTTATAAATGCCCCCTTTACAGCATTATTGTTATAACAACGCTTTTTTTTTTTCCTCAGTTGATCTGATGAAGCCAGGGACAACTGTTATTCTCCGCAATGCAAAGATTGACATGTTTAAGGGGTCTATGAGGCTAGCAGTTGACAAATGGGGTCGTGTTGAAGTCACTGAGCCTGCAGAATTTGTAGTCAAGGAAGACAACAATCTCTCTCTTGTTGAATATGAGCTTGTGAATGTTGCAGAAGAGTGATGGGAATCTATTGGCCAATATTTTGTGATACAGAGTAGTTTAAGAAATCTCAAAATTGTGGCTGCACTTATTCTAATTTCGGGCAATCTTCTTATGTGGTTACGGTTTATTTTGTGGATGGTATATGTAGCTTGGTTTGGTTCATAGACATAACAAAAGCCAAAGCAATGCTTTCTTTTCCTTAAAAATGACCTCCACGAAGGAGGTTTTTGCCAGTTGTCAGGTGCATAACTTGGAATGTACACGAGTGTTAATGATATCTTTTATGGTTTTTGAGATTTGACCTCCATGTTTGGAAACTTTTGCTGTAATGATCTGTTATTGACTGCACATCCTTACAGAATGTAGTTTTGTGCTCTGGTTTAGCAGTCTTTGCGTATCGTTGCCTGCCCCCCTACCATCTATGTCTTGCTGTTTAAATAACGGCCCAGACAAATATTTTTTTCTTCACAGTTGCTAGAAGCACAGGGGTTTTGACGAGTATTAAGGGATTGTTTATTTTTATATTTTAAAAGTATTTTTAAAAAAATTATTTTTTTAAATTATTTTTTTAATATTATCAAATTATTTAGATATGTTGTTATTAATTTTTTTTTTAAAAAATTATTTTAATATATTTTTTTAAAAAATATTTTTAAAAATAATCATTATTATATTCTCAAACATACTCGTGCTCTAAAATATAAATATGTTTTAAATCATGAACCTGTGCTATTTTATTGGTTGAGTCAAATTTTTCTTGAACATAAAAAAACTATTTTGATATTGCTATTTTCTAGTGGAAAAAAAATATAAACTTTACAAGGGTTGACTTGATATAACTTAATTGACTTTACGGGCTTAAAAACAACTTGAATTACTCATAAAAACATAATTTGATTAAATTTTTTTTTAAGATGATATTTTTTTTAATATTAAAATAACATGTTGGATTGATTTGGATCAACTTAAGTTAACATGTTACATTCATGACTTGAGTAATGAGATTTTGATAACTCAATAGAAATTAAATCAAGATAAATTTTAAAGTTAAATTTTCAACCAATTTAATATTAAAGGATGATACTAAAAAAAAAAAAAAAGATAGCTCAAGTCAATCCTCCAAACTCTTGATCCGGGTCATGAGACCGAGATAACTTTATAGAAAAAATAAAAAAAAAACAACATAATTTAACTCGAATTAACTTGTCAAATTCGCGACTTTGATCATAAGATTGAGATAACTCTATAATAAACATATCAAAATAAATTATAAAGTTCAATTCTTAATTAATCCTATCGAACCCAATGTTTAATAATGAAATTTTTAAAAAAATTTAATGAAAAAAATATGGCAAAAAATGAGTCAAGTCAATATAGGTTAACTTGTTAAGCATTATTATTAGGTAAAGAGATCTCAATAACCTCATAAAAATCAAACCAAAATAAATTAGAAAATCTAATTTTCAACCAAATATAATATTAAATGATGAAATTGAAAAAAATCAATTAAAAAAAAGAAAAAAACTAAGTTAATTGAATTAACCTGTCAAAACCTTAACCTGTATCATGAGATAAGAACAATCCAATAAAAAATAAATTTATTATTGAAGAACATTAAATTGAGATAATCTTTAATTTTTTTTAAGAAAAACAACCTAATATAACCAGGATTAAAAATACCTGCAATCTTAATCATGAGATTAAAATATTTCTATAGAAAATAAATTAAAAAATATTATGAAGTTTAATTCCAAATTGATTTAATATTAAATAATCAAATTAAAAAAATTAATTTAAAAAAACACAAAAAATAACTCAAGTTAATTCTAATTAACTTGTTAAATATTATTCTCAGATCACGAGACCAAAATAATTTAATAGAAAGAAAATAAAATAAATAATGAAACATGATTTTTAACTAACTTAATATTAATAATGAAATTGAAAATAAAGTTAAATAAAAAAAACTTTAATCAATTAGATTAAGCTAAGAAATCCACTATTTATATTATATGAATGAAATAATTTAATATAAAAAATTTAAAATTAAAGAATAAATTAAAAAATATACTGATTGAAAAAAAAATAAGGGCAAGAGGGTTTTTTTTTTTTTTTTTTTTTTTACAGCAACACGGGGACAGCACTTTCCGCATTTGTTTTAATGTATTGTTAATTCATTTTTGAAGAGAGATAGGCCATGGATACTTGGCGCCAACTTTATTTTCTTGAACGGGCCAAAGCCCAGATAGTACACAAGCGCAGCACGATCCGGATGTAGGTTCGTCTCTCTTCTTGCTGCTTGTTGCCGTCCATCAATTATTGTTATAGCTTGATTGAGCAGCAATGCAACTAGATTTTCATGAAGTTTTGTAATTTATTTTTATTTTAAATTATTTTTTATATTTTAGATTGTTTTGATATGATAATGTTAAAAATAAATTTTAAAAAATAAAAAAAATATTATTTTAAGATATTTTTAAATAAAAAAACTTTAAAAATTATTAGTGTACCTTTAATCTTTTCATCAAACATGTTAAAGAATGAATTATTATAAAAAAGAAACCAAGAAGGAGAAGATAAAAATAGGGATAATGGCTTTATTCTTTGATAAAAGAGTGCTTAGCTTTATCTATATTTTTTATATTTTTACATTTGGTTTAGTGGCTGTTTCAGATTTTAGGTTTTGACGGAATTATTGAATTGTCAAGATAAATTTTTTAAAATAATTAAAATGATATTATTTTATTAAAAAAATTAACAAGATATAACCAGGTTTTTGATGGAATATTATCGGGTTACACTAAGTTTTTTTTTTTGGTTTTTTCTTCAATCTGAGCCCGGTTTTAAAACAATGGATTTATCCTTCATCGATAAAAACTGGTAGACAATGTATCTCCTGAATCGTTATTATCATGACCTTAATATTCTTATGAATAACAATCTTAACAGCAGTAAACTCATCATTAAGCAGGAACCTTGACAAACAGTAATGACTTATGAATGGGTTAACTTATCAGGAATATTCTTCAAAACCCCCAAGCTAATTGCAATGCCTTGGTTGACAGCATTAGCCCCGACCAAGATAGTGTTTGGCAATGGAAGCTGCGGTTGCTTTTTGAAGAGGTCCAGGCAGCGGTTCAGGTAAGGAGTGACTTGAGTAGTTAATTCATAAATGGCAGTCCCCCGCCAATTCCGCCACCCCTGATCTTCAAGGGCAACTGTGGCGCCGCGAAAACTATCATGTGCCACAAGAAACTGGCTTGAACATGTGTCAAGGATGTTGTACAGTGCAGCATTTGATTTGGGAGTGTTCTGCCAGAGATTGAACGTGAAATTATATACTTGTTCGGCATCATATTCGGCACAGCGCACTGTTATCAGTGCTACTCTCCTAGCATCTGCAGCCTTGCCACTAGGATCACCATGAAGGCAATCTGCGCAAACGACTGGTTCTGGTGTTTTGTGACACAGGTTTTGGATCAAAGCCTCATCAGATTTTATGGCCAGAAACTGATAAGATAAGGTTAAGAGGGAGAGAGAGAGAGCTAGAAGACCACAGGAGTCCATGTTGCTTGTACGCAATAGGGTTTCCTTCTTCTGTGTTGTGTGATAATTCCCTGGTTGCTTATTTCCTATATATCGCTACAATCTGCTATCGTTTTCTCTCTGCAAATGCTATTATTTCCTAATTTGATGATGCTAGAAATCTAAACAAGGAATATTTCATTTCATTTTTCTGTGTCTTTCCTAATTTGATGGTTGAGAAACCGCAGAGAGATCACAATTTTATGGAAAGAAAGTGTGAAATCATAGTTTGTGAATGGCAAGCATGATTATTTCTTTCCATAAAACATTTTATACAGCAAAGCTCGTTCACATAATTGGTAGCTACTAACTGGCATAGGATCTATATCTGATATGATCATCAAGATAAATTCTAGACATCAAATGGGACTTGGATCCTCTCATATTTCTTAGAACTCATACAAACATACATACATACGTACGTAGGATTCAAGGTTTTTTTTTAAATAATGCTTGTGAAAAGCATTTCTTGAGCGTCCTTCTATTCCTAATGCAATGTTCCCTTCATATGGAATAATTCTTTTGTACTTTCTTTATTAATTCATCATTACTTGTATGATATAATCACAAAATTAAAGCTTGTTTCATATGATATTAATGGGTCAATTTTTGAAGAGACTTCTATGATATTGCAAAATTGAATTAAATGCCCTAAACTAATATATATATATA
>NW_011499880.1:1375511-1402805 GCF_000495115.2 Populus euphratica
AACTATAACTCCCCCGCGGACAACTCGCCAGTCCTAATGAGTCCTTTCCTTTTCTTTTTTTTTTTATCGTACAAAAATCACATGTGATCTACTAATGTAATAGCTTGTTTATCGAGATTCTCAGCAAGAATTTAACATTTTTATTTTCAAGAAATATATATATATATATATATTAACTGATTGCTCCATCACTTGAATCTGACCATGATATTAACCCGTAAATCAATTGCTTCTTAATGTGTATTTATTATTATGGTGTATATATTTTTGTAAAAGTTTTGTTTTAACTGAAATATTATTTTAAGATGTTTTTAAATAATTTTTATATTTTCTCATTAAAATCATCTAAATCATTTTAAAAAATTAATTTTAATATTTTAATGGTCCAAAATGCACTTTAAAATAAAATGCAACCCAATTACCAAATAGAGCTTCAAGGCCAAAAACTTAAATAATATTAAAAATAATTCATAGCAATAAAACACCTACACTACCACCTCTCAATGTTTAGGGAAAATTTCATTAGCAATGACATTGACTATAAAATTGTCAATGAAAAACCATAAAAACAAAAATCTCATAAGCGTTTTTATTTTATTTTCACCAGCATTTTTATTGCCAATTTTAATATTGATAAAATAAATGATGAAATATTAGCATCTAAAAATTAGATTTTACAGCCAATTTATTCTTCCATTTCTTTCTATGTTTTTGATATTCCAACTTTTAAAAATTCACTAACATAAAAAATAATAAATTAAAAAATTAAAAATCTTGAAATGATCGAGAATTAGTTGAATTGCATAAAGAATGCATTTTTCATAGAAACTTTTGTATTTCAAAACAAAAATAGAAAAAATGGTATAAAAAGGAATCAAAATCAAGTTCCAGCAAAAGGAGTCACTTTTGTTGAAGAAAAATAAGAAATATATAATATATTAATTAAATATTATTAAACATGTGGGTCAGGTCAGCCTAGATAACTGGGTCAGGCATAATCCCAGAAAATAGTGGGTTGATATCAGCTCAAAATGGTTGGGCCGATCTCGACCTAACATATTTTTGGGGTCGGGTTGGACCCAGCCAACACATTTGGGCTAAGCCAATACTAGCCTAGCCCAAAATCAATTTGAATTATTTGCAGAATGTGAATAATAGTTCATGTTCTGCACGCAACCGAAATGGTCGCAAAAAATAAAGCTTGATAGAGGAGCAGCTTACTCGAAGCAGGAGTCTTTGTCGTGATCAAGAGGTTTGGTTGGTGGTTCTGACAGTGTTTTTTCAAAGAATGGTGGTTTGTGTCGTTCACGGGAAAAAGAGAAAGATTTCTGCAAAGGTGAGAGAAAGGAAGAAACAATGGTTGTTTTAGGCATAGGGTGGCCGACTTGTGGTTGAGCTAGCTACCTGTGGTAAATGTGGTGATGGAGAAGCTGGTGATGGCTTTGGTTGGTGGTTATTTTTTGGCTAACTTTGGACTTGATTTTCTCCTCCCTCAAGCTATCAACTCCGCTTTTATTTATAACCGGTGAAAAAGGATAATCTCGTCTACAGAAGAAAAAAAATTTCAACTTTTGATTCGGTTGGGAAGGATCTCAATTGTTGGCTCAAAGTGTGCCTCATGAGTTGTTCAATCTGTAGAAAAAGGCTGCCTGAGTTGGTCTTTTTAGGCCGGCGTTGGCGTCGTCTCATCGTCATTCAGACTGAAATGTTCAGTTGGAGTTGTAAAGTAACTATAGGGGATCAATTTCACGCATGTTTTGTCAAATTATATAGAAGTTAGATGCATTAAATGCATATGAAAAGTAGGTGACTGAACCAGCTTTTTGAAAAAAAATAAAGAAGATAATGAATAGTGACCAGATGACGCGTCGTCTAATCCCCCCCCGAAACGATGCCATTTTAGGTTTGAATTAGGTATTTTACCTAATTTTCAATTTAGTCCTCAATCTTTTAATTTTTTTCAATTAAACCCCTAATTAATCCTAAATTCTCGATTCATGCAATTAAGCCCCTAATGAACTTCAATTAGAACCCTAAAGTTACGCGCCTTTTACAATATGACCTTGGTATCGGGTTTTGTTAATTGAACTCCTAATTGACCAATAAACTTTTAATTTCTTCAATTTGCCTTGGTTTTTATCAATTAAGCCCCTAAATTATGGCAGATTTTTTAGATTTGTCCTTGGATTTAAATTTCTTCAATTTAGCCCCTAATTGATCTCAAAACTTCAATTTTCTTGCAATTTAGCATCTAATTTCAATCACTCAACATGGTAAAAAATAAATTTGGTCTCTTAAAATTTCAATCTTCTCAATTAAGCCCAAATTAGGCTCCCCAATTTAATTTTTCACCAATTAAGCCCAAAATAAAATTAATTTAACCCATTTAAAATACAATTAAGTTCTTGCACTTAATTAAATTCTTCAGTTGGACCTAAATTAATTTTTAAACATAATTAAAATTTAATTTAGCTCATGGTTAAATCAAATTTGCCTATTAAAAATTTAATTATGTCAATGGACTTAATTTTTATGCAAATTCATCCAATAATCATTTGATTTGACCTTGAATTTTATCTTTTTCTTTATTTTTGGGCATAATAGGGTACAATTAAGCCTTAAATTTCCTCTAAAATTATGGTTTGGTTTCCTAGTTTGCTTTCTCTATATTGCCAGCCATTATTATTTTTTGATTTTGAAAAAAAATAATCTTAGAGAATAACCCAGAATTGAGTTATGATAAGTAAGAGGACAAGGTCATAGATGATTTTTGGTCAAGAAAGAGGTTCATCAAGCTTTAACAAGTCCATTATGGAATGTTATTGTTGTCATAATCTTGGACATTATCAATATGAATGTCCAAGCAAACAAAAGAAAATAAATTTTACAAAAGCTTAAGAAGAAATGCTTTTGATAATATATATAGAGAATGACCAAGCAAAGAACGAAGTTGAATGGTTCTTGACTCAGGATGTAATGACTATATGTATGGCAAGAAGGAATTGTTCTCTAAATTAGATGAGAATTTTAGAGAAATTGTAAAGCTTGGAAGCAATTCTAGTATGGTGGTAATGAGAAAAAGAAATGTGAGATTTTAGTTAAATAAAATCTCCTAAATCATTACTGGAGTATTTTATGACTTGAACTAAAGAATAACCTATTGAGCATTGGCAACTACAAGAAAAAAAAAACTAGCAATTTTATTTTAACATAGAATATACAAGGTTTATCACTCGAAGAGAGGTTTAATTATGGAAACAACAATGCCCTTAAACAAAATGTTCCTTCTACATCCTATTTCTTAATTAGATGTGTCAACTTGCTTTTGCTCTATCGCCAAAGATCGAACTCAGTTATCGTATCAGAGATATGAACACTTGAGTTTTAAAGGTTTGAACACTTGTGAACAAAAAGAGATGGTGAATGGCCTGCCATAATGCAAGAATCCCTTTAGGATTTGTAAAGATTATCTAGTAGGGTAACAAAAAAAGGATTCATTTCTGAAAGAAGTAAATGGAGAGTATCTCATATTTTGTAGTTTATTCATGCTGAAATATATGGTCCAATCACACCTATTTAATATAGAAAAAAAGGTACCAAATTATCTTTATTGATGATTATAGCGCAAGACTTTGGTGTATTTTTAGTAGAAAAACCACAAGCTTTTGATACCTTCAAGAGCATTAAGAACCATATGAAAAAAAAAAAAACAAATATAACCATAAGAAGTTTGCGTATAGATAGAGATGAAGAATTCACATCCCAACAATTTACTATTTTTTGCAATGAGAATGATATAAGTAGACAATTGACAACTATATACTCACTGCAATAAAATAAGTTGAATATGGTTCATATCATGCTTTATCATGTGTTGAATTGATGTCCAATATTACGATGAAAGATAGGACTCTAGAAGAAATGTGAAGTGGAGTAAAGCCATCAATTAAGTACTTTAGAGTTTTTAGATGTGTATCTCATATCCATATACCTGATGAGAAAAAAACCAAGTTGGATAACAAGAGTGTGAGTTATGTCCTACTTGGAGTAAGTGAAAAATCTAAAGCATATAAGTTATGTAATCAAGCTACTTAAAAGATCATTGTGAAAGGAGATGTTTTCAAAGAAAAAAAAGTTATGATTGGGATAGAAGGCATAAGAAAAAAATAACATCTAATTTGGAATTGGAAGATGAATAAGATGAAGTTGTTAATGCCAAAAACAATAAATCAGACATCAATAAAGAAATAAAAGAAGTGAGAAACTCAAAAGAGTTGATTGATGAAAGCTTAATAGGCTCAAATAGAAGAAGAAACAAACAACAACTTATTTAGATGAGGGACTATAAGCGTGGAAAAGAATTTTCTAAAGAAGAAAACATGACTAACCTTGTTATGTTTGCAACTGCAGATTCAATATATTTTAAAGAAGCTGTAAAGTGTGAAAATTGGAGAAATTCTAGGATTTAAAGATACAATCAATAAAGAAGAATAAAACATGGTAGCTGACAAATTTACTAGCAGGAAGAAATAAAATTGGTGTGAAATAGGTGTATAAAACAAAGCTAAATAAAAATAAAAAAGATAGAAAAATACAAAGCATGTCTCATTGCAAAGGGTACTCAACAACATATAGTGGATTATAATAAAGTGCACCTGTAACAAGATCAAATACTATTCGATTAGTACTTGTACCTACTGCTCGAAAAGGATGGATCATTTATCAATCGGAAATAAAATCAACTTTTTTGCATGATGAATTAAGTGAGAAAGTATTTGTTGAACAACCATGTGGATATGAAGTCAAAGGGAACAAGTAGAAAGTGTACAAACTGAAAAAAAAAACCTCTATGAACTTAAATAAGATTTTCATGCTAGCTTTGTACATTCATATATAATCATATTTTATTAAAAAAAAAGTTTTGAAAAGTGTCCTTATAAACCCACTTTGTTAATCAAAACCAATATAAAAGATAAAATTTTGATGAACTCATTTTTACTAGGAAAGATAAGTCTATGTTTGTTGAATTAAAAAAAAAATCCATGATGGTTAAATTTGATGTGATTGATTTGAAAAAAATAAAGCATTTTTTTAGAGTTGAAGTGATGCAAAAGACTGATGACATTTTCATTAGTTTGAAAAAGTATGTAATGGAAGTGTTAAAGAGGTTTGGAATACACAAAAACAATCTAATTCATAATCCAATTATTTCAAGATAAAAGCTTTTAAGAGATGAAAATGATGAGAAAATTGATAATATTTATTGTAAATAGATAGTATGAAGCCTTTTGTATTGACTGCTACATGGCCAAATATTATGTTTGTTGTCAGTCCTATTGCTAATACATGGAACATCTTACAACAATGCATTTACATGTAACAAGAAAGATTTTAAGGTATTTAAATGAGACAATTAATTATGAAGTGTTCTACAAAAAAAGAGGAAACAAAGAAATTGTTGTATATATAAATAATAACCATGCAGGAAACTTGGATAATAAGAAAATTACTTCAGGATATCTAAGTTTGTTGAGAAGGATTTTAAAGAAGTTTGGTTATACACATAGCAATTCTATAATTGATTATTATGAGAATAACTTAACAATTAAACTTGTTAAGAATCATGTGATTCATGCATGCATCAAACACATTAATATGTGTTTTCATTTTCTTCATTTCTTTATGAACTTGTAAAAAATAAAACAATACAATTAGTTCACTATAGTACTTAAGTACTCAGGATCAAGTTGCATATATAATGACAAAGCCTTTAAAACTTGATATATTTGTAAAACTATGCAAATAAATAAGAGTGTGTTCATTGATGGATGTAAATTGATTGTTAAAAAATCATTTTAAGATAGGATATTAAAAGTAGTAGCATTATATTTTAAGTTGTATAGTTAGGATGTGTTTAAGAAATCTTTATTTTTAAGAGATGGTTTGTTATTTATTTTTTTGTTCTTTAACTTGTTTATCACATACTTAAGAAGTTGTTGTGTCAACTATATCTTTTTCAAATTCTTGTTTTTGTAAAAACTATTTAAAAACCAATTCTCGCATTCAACAAATATTTAGAAGTTTTATCTCAAACACTTAAATTTCTAATATTAGTTACAATCATTAGACAACTAGAAAATTATTTTATGAAAGGCTATGTTCTTTGATTTATTCCTAGAGTATGAATGCCTTTGTTTTATAGCAATAACATTCATTTGCTTTTGTCTATTCATTAAGTAAACTATTATAAAATTTATATTATAATTGGAAATGAATGATACGATTTATTTATAAGAACTTAATTTTTAATTGTGTTAGAATCATATAGGTTCAGTCAAGATTTAGAAGGTATTTGAAAGTGTAATTATGATTATTTTTTAAAATATTGTTTGTTAAAAAATATATCAAAATACTATTTTTTAAAATTTATTTTTAATATCAATATATTAAAATGATCTAAAAGACTAAAAAAATAATAATTTTAAAAAATTAAAATTTAGCAAATCTTTATTTTTAATGCAGATCTTAATGGAGACTAATCTATTGAAAGCTACTTATTAGCAACTTTATTGGAAGGCAAAAAGATTTTTTTTGTGGTATTAAATTCATATTTCATAAGTAGAGGCATTAATTTGTGGTAGACTAGTAGTTAAAAAATGATTATGACACTACTTTAAAAATTGTACTCCCTCCCTGGCGTGCTAATGGAATAATCCATAAATAATTATTAAAGTGGTATTTTTATACAAGTAGAAGATCGATATGCTTAATAATTACCTCCTAATCTAAGTTCCAAAAGGCATTTGAATTGCATGAAAATTGTCTCAAATTGTTCCATTCCCATCCATTTTATTCTGCATTCTTGGGCCTTGTCTCAAATTGCATGAAAATTTAAAATTTTATTCACTTAAAATCACATATTTTTTTTGGCTGGTTTTGATGCATTAATATTAAAAAGAATTTGTTTTAAAATAAATAAATTATCCTTTTAATATTTTTTAAAATATTTTAAAAAATAACCGATATAATGTTTTCAAAATAAAATATTTTGATGTAATTCATGTCTTTCATTTATGTTTTTGTCAACTTTCAATTAGCTAGCTAGTTCAATGCTTTCGGTAATAATTAATTGGTTAATTATATATATATATATATATATATATATATCATGTTACATAATTGATAGACATTTTAACTTTACCATTTCAAAATTATAGAACCTAGAAATAGAATTCAAGAAGTGAATAGTTCTGAATTAAAACAAATCACTCTTCATGGTATAACATAATCAATATCTCTCATCAAAACTTAATAACAATATCAAATTTAAATAAAAAATAACGTGAGAACATTAATACCACTTATTATAAAAAAATAATATAAAACCTTATGTACTTGAATACCATACAACTAGATGTTATGTTTGTTGTTAGTCTTGTTAGCATATACATTAAACAACCTATAAAGATATATTTACATGTAATAAAAAAGATTTTAAGGTATTTGAAAGGGACAGTTGATTATGAAGTGTTCTATAAAAAGAGAGAAAACAAAAAAAATTATTGTATATACAAATAATTATAATACAGGAGACTTTTTTATTTATTTGAGAAAATCTCACTCTGTAAAAAGTGCATTTTATAGGTTTGGATGAGCGAGTAAAAGTTCAAATATCCCAAACTCTTATAAAAAATATACGCTCTGACTCGAACTTAAGATCTATCTCAAGTTCTTTACCATCACGCAACATCTCTTGAGGACAATATAAGAAATTTGGATAATAAAAAAATCACTTTAGTATATGTATTTCTTTTAAGCTCTAGTATAATATCTTGATTATATAAGAAATAACATGTAGTATCTTTATTTACCATGAAAACTAGGTTTATAGCTGCAGTTGCATGTTCTTGTCAAGCAATTTGACTGAAAAGAATTTTGAAGAAGTTTGGCTGTACATAGAGCAAGTCTACAATTGTTTATTGTAAGAATAACTTAACAATTAAACTTGTCAAAAATCATATGACGCATGGACGCAGCAAAAACATTTATATATGTTTTTATTTTTTCGTGTACTTATAAAAGATAAAGCAATACAATTAGTTTTTTGGCAATACTTTGAAAAGATAAAGCAATACAATTAGTTTTTTTGCAATACTTTGGAACAAGTTGTGGATGTTATAAAAAAACCCTTTGAAACTTAATACTTTTGTAAAGCTTGGCAAACTAATAAAAGTGTGCTTATTGATTGATGTAAATTGCTTGTCAACAGTCATTTTAAGAGAGAATATTAAAAGTAGTAGCATATTTTAAGTTGCGTGGTGGTTAGGATGTGTTTAAAAAGTTTTATTTTTAAGGGATAGTCTATTACATTTTTTTTTTCCCTTGTTTACCACACATTTAGAAAGTTGGTGAAGGGGCTTGTATCTTTCTTGAATTCTAGTTGTTGCAAAAGTTATTTAAAAGCCAATTCTCCTATTCAATAAATATTCAAAAGTTTTATTTCAAACATTTAAAGTCTTAGCATTAGTGACAACCACGGACAACTAGATGATTACTTTATGAAAGGCTAGGTTTGTTTTTTGATTTATTCCTAGAGTATGAATGTCTTTGTTTCATGGCAATAAATATTGAAGAATTTAGATTATAATTGGAAATGCATGGTACGATTTATTTATAACATTTAATTTTTAATTGTGTTGAAATCATGTAGGTTTTAATCAAGATTGAAGGTGTATTTAAAAATGTAATTGTAATTTTTTTAAAAAATATTTTTTATTTAAAAATATATTAAAATAATATTTTTATTAAAAAATTATTTTTAATATCAGCATATTAAAATAATTTTAAAAAAATAAATAAATTTTAGCAAATCCCTATTTGAACTCCAGGACTAAATGAAGGCTAATTTATTGAAAGCTACTTATTAGCAACTTTATTGGAAGGTAAAAAGTTTTTGTTTTTTTTTGGGTAGGAAACTCATATTTCATAAATTGAGGCATTAATTTGTGGTAGACTAAGTAGTTAAAATATGACTATACCTATGATTTTTAACCATTTTTTCATCGTACTCCACAAATTATATAGTCTCTGCATGATCTGGCCTTATTGCTGAAGTCTTCGTGATGATCTAGTCATATACAAGTATTATTGCCGTCACATTACCCAAAATTTATTCGTTTAAATATGACACTGATTATATGCTTTTTTGGGCGGACATTGACCAAAGAAAGGTGTAGATCCTCGGCTTTTTAAGCAAATTAAGGCGCCGGAGAAGGGTTCTTTCCCCCCCCCCATCAAAGCAGCCGTGATTTTCCTCTAGAAAACTGAAATACAAGTTCTCCAAGCATGTTCGGAGACACATTAGAATTTATCCATGCTGTCACATGGGGTGTTCTTTTCCCAGGATTGACTTGACTTGGCTCATGTGAAAACATGGATAATCTTGCTGTCTCTAAACAATGAATGTAGAACTTTTATTTTAATTTTGGCTGGATTATTAAAAAAATATATTGTAATCATCCTCAATAAATAAAAAAATCAAATTACAACGGCTATCACGTTCATGAAGACGCCTAAAGTATTGCTTTCATCAACGCGTATTCCCTATGATCCTTCTAAGGAAATTACATGCAATCCCTTGGAATGAATGGCGACAGAGAAGGACGTATCGTGTCCTAGATCCCCATAGTTCTTACACTGCCCATGGAATCAAGTTGTTGCCTGCAATAAAGTAGTTCGAAATTGAACTTGAAGAAAAGTCTAACACGCTTTGCAGAAGCATTCAAACTCCCTCATCAAACGTAAGAAGAAATGTATTGCCAAGAAATTAATCAGAAGCTTCCATGCTAAACTCAAATTTCCCAATATAGCCATTATTCTGTGAACATATTTTTTTGTACTTAGGGTAATCTTGGAAAACATTGCTCTTGTCGCACCAAAGTTTACGCGTTAAACCAACCACTACTCATTTGCATGTTACTATAAAAAATAATTTGCACGATCATAGCAGTTAACCTCTCTTTCTCTCGCCAAACACAGTGTATCCTTGTGGCTAAAAGGGTTGTGCCCTGTTTGCACCTGAAGAAAGAAAGATAAAGAAGAAGATATATATATTATGGGTGATTGCAAGCCTTTAGGTTTCTTGATTGGGTTACCCTTTGCTCTTGTTGCTTTGGTTTTGTCTCTTGTCGGTGCTGTTATTTGGGTTATTGGGTGAGTACTCTTCTCTTTCTTTCCTATCTGCTTTGCTTCTTTTTTTTTTCATTTTTTGATGAAATTTACTCTGCATTTGCTGTGTAACCCATGCAAATATACATTTGTTATATATAAACCAATCAAGAATGCAAATTCTTGTTAATTTCCTCAACCCCGAAAGAGAAAAAAAGAAGACGAAAGCAAATTCATTTTCCTTTTTATAAGGATTGTACGTTCTTGGTTCTCATTCCCTTAGATATAGTTCATTGTCTTGTGCAGGAAAAAGGAACAGATTAAATTAGTCTGCGAATCTTTTTTATATCAGAAATCACTTTTCTTGCCTCAAGTTTCCATGTTGTTATTACATTTAGACTTCTTCATTTTCCCGATTCTTTAGAACTTGATCTTCATCCCAGTCAGTTTGATATCGTATTTCTTATTTGGAGCATCGTCGATGATCATTGACAAAATGAATAATTTGATGACAGGACTGTGCTGAGCTGCCTCTGCCCTTGTTGCATTTGTTTTTCTGGACTGGCAAATTTTGCAGTGAGCCTCGTGAAGCTTCCCGTGAAGGTCATGAGATGGTTTATTGATCTGATTCCATGTTGATTTCCTTCAGCCATAGCTGGGATATCCCATTCTTTTTTCAGATTTGTTTTGAAGAACAGTGCAGGAGTTTTAATAATTGACAGTAGCTGTAATTAGTGACTTTGCAACAATTCATTATTTTTATTTGTATGTTTAATCAGTGCAGTTTAATGGGGTTGTGGGAAACGGTTGTTGTATACTCAGGGGAGCATGTCGTCCTCTAATCATAGATTTCCATTAATTCTCTTCACCACGTAGATCGTGTAAAGCCCCTCATCTTTTAAATCTCCTTGTTCCATTCCCGTCCATTTTATTCTGCATTCTTGGGCATTGTCTGCATTTCATGAAATTTTAAAATTTTATTTGCTATTTTTTTTATTTGATGGGTTAATATTAAAAATAATGTTTTTAAGAATAAAAAAAATATCATTTTGATATACTTTTTAGAACAATACAATTCAAAAAACAACTATTATAACATTTTCAAATAAACATTAGACAAAAAACAACTATTATAACATTTTCAAACAACATTTTCAAATAAACATTAGCCCTGATGAAATAATTTGGTGTAATTAATGTCAGTTATTTATGTTTTTATGAACTTTCAAAGATTCCTCCCTATTTTAAATTCACAAACTGCTTTGAGGTTTTTTTTTTTTTTTTTAAAAAAAACTTGGGCAGGGGCTGAGGCCCGAGTACCCTTCCCTTGGGCAGTTGGGCTGCCATCGTAGCATGAGACAACTCAGATGATTGCTGGATTTCTAATTTGAGTTGGTGGCCTAATGAACGTTTTCTAATCAAGAGAAGTTGACCTTTCATCTCTAATAAATAATTATTAGAAATATTTTATAGCTCTCCAACTTAATAAGTACTATCAATTAAATGTTAAGATTTTTTAAAAAATTAATTTAAAATTCATTATTTTTATTCTAACAAATAAAATTACTTGTGGATAAAAAAATATATATATATATCATGTTACATAATTGGTAGACTTTTTAACCTAACCATTTCAAAATTTTATTTCAAAATTTCAAAATAAAAATAAAAGTAAAATTTTTTATATGTTTTAAATTGTTTTGATGTGTTAATTTTAAAAATAATTTTTAAAAATAAAAAATAATATTTTAATATATTTTAATATAAAAATATTTTAAAAAATAATCATAACTATATTTTTAAATATATTTATTAAAAAAGAGAGACATAGAAATACAGAAGAAACAAATAAAGATAAAGAGAAAAAGTTGCAAAATAAAACTAGCTTTAAGTATAGTTTGTGATAATCTTATAAAAAAAATAAAAAAATTTAAAAATGTTTGGATGCAGACATGGAAGTCAAATACCACAAAATATATTACCGAATGTTTTGATCTCAAATTAAATTATCTTTGGCTATCTAAAGTGTTTTTTTTTTTTAATTTAGCACAATAACTAAGGAAATTAATAAAATAATACGGTACATAAACAATATAGAAAAATAAAACAATTTGGCCTCATCTATGACTCCAAACAAATCAAAACCCAAGCCCTCATTTCCCATCTATTTCTTTCCCTATTTCTCTTGTACTCCTCTAGTGCCCCTTTCTCCGGCTACAACCCATCATTGTGCACCACCACCATCTCTCTCCGTTCCCCTATCACAAAAGACACCTATAAAACATGACACCACCCCTCTCTTTCTCTACAACGAAGAAGACATCCTCTCTCCTCTCACCTGCGCCTCTTTGTTGGATTTCAGTCGCCACTAACACTGCTATCTCATGTCACCTTCACCCTTCATATTCAATACTTAGAGCTATATTACACACCTTCTCTCTATCAATCTTATAGGTCTGTGTTAATTTCTCATTTTGATCATTTTAGAGTTTAAATTTAGAGTTTTTTATTTAAAAAAATTAGGTTTTGTTAATAAGATTTACATTCTATTAATTAACTATAAAGTACATTAACTTGATTTGTTAATTTTGTTACTTGTGAAGAAAGCCAATGATTTTTTTATTGTTGTTGATTCTAAATTAAGTTTAGGGTTAAGGTTTTATAAATTAAGTTATGAATTTTGCCTAACGAGATATAATATATGTTAATTAGCTATCTAATACAATAATTGAGTTAATCATTACTTATAAAGAGAATCGATGAATTTGAGTTTTTATCAATTATGTTATTATTATGGTTTTTGTAAAATAAATTTTGTTAAAATTATATATTTTGATTAACTCCAAAATTACAGGCTTGAATATATATAAATAGAAAAAACTGCCCAAAGTAAGAAACAAAATGAAAAACAAGTGTCTAAGCTTATGCTTATCAAAATAAGTTACGTATTCTTTTAAAAACTGAAACAAAAACATTTTAATATCATTAAGTTTATCATTAACAAGCATATCAAAAGGCAGTCAACCATCTAAAAGCACTTGGCATGAAAATTAGGTCAAGTTTTAAGCTATAATGCACCTATTTTATTAAACTATTAATTCGAACAAAATATATGTTGGACATGTTCATATCTTGACGTATTCCAAACTAACAAAGAAAGTTACAAAACTCTTTTGAGCTAAACTCCAAAAATAATAAGCTCTTAATTAGAATAAGAACCCAAAGAATTCAAACTATGCTAAAAAAATTAAATTCAAGCTTTGATCACAAGGTAATCATCTTCAATGAAGCTCATGTATTTATAACAATATATATTTAAGCATTTACATAAAAAAAAGATAAGAAACAGGATTGCATATGTTTTAAAAATAAAAACCTCAGCTTACATGACAAGATAAAAACTTAAACAATAAAGGCATCAATTAAAATATAAAATCAAAATGTTAAAGAATTTGATCCATAAAACACATAACCTTACTCTAAATACTTAAAAAAAAGTTATGAGATCTTATATGGATTAAAATCAACTACAAATCTTAAAAGAGTACTTGTTTAAAAATAAAATCATAAAAGATTATGCAATAATACAAATAAAATAATCAAACCTTAATCATAACACTCCACACTTTTAGCACAACTTCATATGTTTTGTTCATATAAATCCATCTAAAGCCACTTATATTCTGAATTTCTATTGCACACCTTAAAAGCTTCTTGAGAGTTGTCAAGCCATTGACAACATTTTTCTTTGTTATAAGTAAACAAGATATCTAGCTAACCTTTTCCAATTATGATTGGGATTCAAAAGTGAAAAAAATCATTTTATCTACTAATAATAAGAAAATTAATATATTACCTAATCATGTGTTTATTGTCACAACCACCTGCGATTCTTATTATAAAGTTTCTTTGGGTTTTTTTTTTTATTGTACCCTTATATTGAATGGTATGCTCATATACAAGATTTTTTTTTTGTTTAAGCTTATACTCAATTTGTTTCCTTTTTGCTATTTTTTATTTAAAAATTTCAAGAAATAAATTATTGATTTATACTATATCAAATAATATTTGTTCCTAATATTATAATTATTGATTTTTTAAATAAGATTTAAAATTATTTTCAAATCTTATTCTACTTTACATAAAAAATTCACAATTAATACTATTTGAGAACAAATAGAATATTTTTTATAATTCATTTAGAGTGATGAATTCTCTATTAATTATTTAAATATCTTCATATAATTTATGCTATACCCAATATTTTTCTGTTTATTACTTTTAATTAGGACAACGTGTTGTATAATCAAAATATAACATTTCATATATAAGATAACTTAATAATTTCAAGTTCAAGTATCATTTATACTCCGTCTTAATAAAGTATTAACCAGTACTCATTTTATAATTTTATTTGCAAAATATTTTTATCTCAATAAATTTATCGATACTAAATTTATTAATCAAATATTAGATTTATTAATCAAGTATTGATGAATATTAAAGATAAATAAACCTTTATTAAAAATTATATATATTTATATGAATAAAGTCAATATCATATACAACTAATTGATTGAATATATGAAATATGCACTAATATATTACAGTGATGTTTGAAAGTTTTATTACGGTTGTTTTTCAAAGTGTTTTTCACTTAGTTTTTTAATTTAAAAAAATCTAAAAACATAAAAAAAATATTAATTTTAAAATATACAATATTTTTGAAAGCTGGGTTGGATTTCAGAAATAAACTACATGAATAATACAAGGTAAATTTCAATGAGGTTTCATCTGCCGTTTCCAAAACGTTTCAATGAACTTCCATTAGTTTTTAATATATTGCAACATCAATCTCAATTAATGTAGGCCTGGTTGTTTTAAATCTAGTATAAATTTTATCTTAAATGTCCTCTCAATTTTATATATATATAAACTATATTATATTTTAATCATTCTCCAAAATTCTCCAATATTTCTTGCAACATCAATCTCCATCAACTAAAGTCAATGAAAGCCTAGTACCCCCATGCGAGAGGCACAATAAAAACAATTCAAGAATTGAATATATTGAAGTACTAGAGAAGAAGAACCATTATTTTTTTAAGAGCTTCAAGGTTGACAATTAATGGCAACAGTGTCACGAGAAATAAGTAGCCTATTGGGGGGGGATCAAATAGTGACAACAACAAGAAAATTGAAAATCACAAAGCGTTTTATAAAGACTTAATTCATAAAAAAAAATGAAAAGCATATGTGATAAAACCTTAGAAATCGATCTGAATAGATTTAGAGGATGAACGAAAAGTCAAAATTGATTGAAGATAGGTGTGAAAGCCAGTGGTCCACATGCAAATAAATAAGAGAAGGCATGAAACACGCATGGTCGCTGATGTGAACAAGGCATGGAGACCATGTTGTGGGTAACCTACTATCAAAATTTTCTTTCTATTATGAGTATTCTTAGTAATTAGAAAATGATAATTAGTTAGTGTCATGAAAAATATACTATACCATAAAAAATAAATTAAAAAATAACTTTTAAATATTTTTTTTAAATTTATTAAAAAAATCAAAATTGATAAATAAAAATGTTAAAGTAAAATAAAAATAAAATTATTAAATCATTTCATACTCAATCAAAAGTATTATCGTTAATTTGAAGACCGTGTTGTGGGTAATCTATTATCAAATATTGTTGATCCTAGACTTGGTTAGTATCTGTTCCCACTTCTATCATTAGTATATATGTATTTTTTCGTCAAAATAAAAGTTCTAAGTTCAAAATTTTCTTTTCACAACTTTTTTTTGTCTGAACTCCTTTTCTATTACGAGTATTCTTAGTAATTATAAAATGATAATTTGTTAGTGTATGAAAATATTTTTTAGTGTTTAACTATATTATAAAAAATAAATAGAAAAATAATTGCTTAATATTTTTTAAGTTTATTAAAAGAATAAAAATCAAAATTGATAGATAAGAAGATTAAAGTAGGATGAAATTAAAATTATTATATCATTTTATACTCCATCAAAATTATATTTTCTAATATGATTTTAAAATATATTAAAAAATAAATTCCCTTAGACATTAATTCTAATATTGGAACTCAGAAAAAAAAAAATTCACATTTCTTTAACCAACAAATGAATCCCTAAATGTTTTCTTCTCTCATTTATTAAAATATAGAAATTATTGTTAAGAAAAATGTACCATTCTTAAGAAACCCAGTATGATAGAATGTGAAATTTATAGATTTTGAAGGTGCTGTAAATCAATTTAAGAAATACATAATTCATCTATTCAAAATTTATTGACTGGAATAGTACGATAATTAATTAATGAGATGGCGTTCTAGAAGAATCAAAGTGTTTATTGTCTTGTCTAATTAATTAATCAGTAATTTCCACATTCAAACCTCTATTTCGAGCCATTGATGAAGGAAAGAAATCCTGGATTTGCATCTATATTTTTTGAGTTTCATGGTGATCAATCCATGCAAACGAGTTTAAAAATAAGAGGGACCAAATTCTCTCTCTCAAAATTCCACTTCGAAGGAATCAAAACCAACAAACAATCAGCCCATAAACCTATACAATAAATACTGACAAGTTTAGAACTGATCATGTTGACTTCTCAGATCGTTCATGCATCTGGAAGGGGAAGAAGCTCTCAAAAGTTTGAATGAGTCTCGTGTGATGTTCCTTGAAATTATCGCCTAAACCCTTTATTCCCGCAAGAAATTGCCACCACCTCTTTCGAGCTACTCTTTGGGCATCAAGCTAGAGAGGGCCAAGGCTCCCATCACATTCAGAGGTGCGTGAACAGAGAGTCTAAACACCAAATCATCATGACGGAGTGTGGGGAAAGTGTACCCTTCCAAACGCACAAAATATAATTGATTTAACGCACGAAAGAGAGTTTCTTAAAGACATCAATCCGAACACAATTATTTGAATTTATCTAGTTTGATAGGCTTAATTATGCCCTGATTATTTGTAAACAGTTCTCTCCATGCATGAACTTATTGGTTGCATGATATGACCCCATGACAAAAGCTTTATATAGTTGCCTGATGGATGTGATGGAACAAAAGTCTAAAGAAGGCAAGAAGGGGGGAAAAGACCAAAAATCATATGCTATGTGGGTGTCTTCGTGTAATGAAAACAAAAGCAAACAGGAATATTTGTATTGTGCTCATGTGCTTCTTCATACATAACTACTATCTAAGTTGTTGTGGTTCTCGTTAAGGGCATTTTAGTTGTAGTTATCTAGCTGATACTGGCCTCGAATAATAGCATTTTTGTTGTGAAATATTTCAACAAAATAAAGCTTATTGTAAGAACAGTTCACGGATTTCATTTTTATCGATGCAAGAATATTATTTTGGAGCACCAAATATTTTTTTTTCTATTTAATAGTAATTCATGATTGGTAGTGACGATATCTCAAAATCCAGCATATTCAAGGACCATGTTATTTGATATTTAGATAGTGGTTAATTAAAATATTCATGTTATTAGTTTTTTTTTTCTTAATTGAAGAAGCACCAAATTAATAATAAAAGTCTTTGTACGTACAGAGACAATCCATATTGAATGGACTTAAAGGTCATTCGATGATAAAGTTAATACTTCTTACAAGAAAAAAAATAAATGAAAGAAAAAGCTTTAAACTCTAATTTTATTCTCTTTTTTTGGATGATTAATGCTCTAAAATATATAAGTGTTTAGAGTAATAAAAGTTTTAAACTTTTTATCTAAGTTGTTTTGATAAAGATAAAAAGGCTGGAAAGGTCATCTCTGCTTGGTAACATTAATGAAGGATAAATATTTCTTATATATTATTAATGAGAAACAAATATTCATTACATATCATTAATGAGGTGAAAAATATAATAGGCTATTTGATAGAGCTTTTATAAATGTAGAGAAATGATTATATGTGATATGAACTTGTCATGTCATTAATCTAAAATAGAACTCTACAATCTTGAATTTCTAAGACCAATTGGACCTAACATATAGCCAAACTCAAATGAAATGAGCATGAATGTTCATAAAAAATCATACCACATTAGGTTTAGTGGAAGTTTGAAGCCAAGTGTATTTGATTTCATATCTTGCCAGACCTCCATTGCCTTGAGTTTAATTGACGGTTGTGCCTAAATATATTGTGTTTAGCAACTTGTTATACCTATGTTAACTTGGATTCAGTTGACGATTAAACTCAATTATATTGGATATTGTAACTTGTTAGGCCTATGTTACTTTGGGTTTAACTGATAGTTGAATCCAAGAGTGTTGGGTTTAACAACTTTGTTAGACCTATATTGTTCTGAGCTTTTTTAATGAAAAAAATATTGAGTCAAAACAACTAACTTATCAGATAAAAAATTGAAATGGATAACATTTTTTCTCATCCATATTAATAATTTTATAAGGAACATGACAATCAAGTTCTTTTAAAGGATAATGAATGGACTAAAAGGTTAAAGTTGTACTACTAGATTTTAAGATTATAAGCATGTGTAGAATAAATTCTTGTTAAGTATGGATAGCCCTCTAATGCTTAAGTTAACAAAGATATCAAAGAAATGAAGGCTCCAAGGCTTTAAAACCATGTAATGTATGTATTACAAATATAATGAAAAAGAAAATGATAAGAGTATGCACAAATAAATCTAGAAATGGATCTTTTGGAATTAAACCATACCTTACCTAGTGGTTCATAAATGTATGTACAACGAAGAATCATACCAACTTGTGTGAAGATAAAGGTATAATGGAGAAAATATTGTGATACCTGATTTAATATCAATTATCTAGGGTATCATCCTCTAATAGTTAATGTTTTATTATTGAGTGGAAATAATGATGTCATATAAGTTATCCACTAAATATGAGCATCCTTAATGTCATTTTATAGGCTTAGTTATGATAAAAAGATATGAGAGCATTAAATGCTAAATAAAACATAAAGAAAGCAGGTAGAGTAATTCGAGAATAGATTTTTTATGTCTAGATTTGTAAGTTTGTGTTTAAGCTTGCATCTTTAGGTGGGTTTATCCCACAACCCTAACTATTTATCCTATTGGGCTATATAAACACTAAGACCCAATTTTAAAGCCTAGTGTATTGTAGACTAATTAGGTCAACTAAATTTTATAAAAGTTGTGCATACCATCCTAGATCAAGTTGAGTATTGGGTCACATAGCGTGCTCTAAGCCTAAAATAGTGTAATTTACACTCAGGCCTTGAACCCTTATATATGTTTCATAAACTATTGGATTTTTAGGTTTACTCATTGTCTCATCCATGTTGTTATGGGCTTGGTGATTAGGAGTGTAAGTCTTAAATCTATCAATTTCCTTTCTAAGTCTTTATATCAGAACAATATAAAGGCTTTACTCATTATAAAAATATCTTGTGTGTAGTAAATATCACATTATTTGGACATGATTTGTTTTTTCTTTGATTATCTTGTCATTTTATTTCTTGAATGTCATTTTATTTCTTGAATGTCATTATAATTGAGCGTGTGGGAACAAGCCAAAGGTTTGCTACCTTTTAAAATCAAGTTAATGTATATTCCATTGAGCTTGAACTACAATAGAAAGAATGATCTAAATGGTAATTATATTGATTATGGGTTTGAATGTATCATCTTAACTAATACTTTATATTTGAAGGAAACTTTTATAATATGACAATCTTGTAACATTCAATATTACAATCAATGTGATGTATAATATTGAATATCCATTTGTAATCAATAATATTTATATAAGGCTTGCGAGGTTTAGAATCCATGTCCTATATACGAGTAAAAAATTCATCAATCATAGCCTTTCTCCATTCTAGATGTTTGGAAGCAGAAGTTAAACATTTTAGTTCAGTAGTTGAATCTATAATGATAGTGAGCAAAACATGTTTTGGTGGAGCTATCATATCATGAGGAAGTTGTTTAGGCTTGAAGATGTTGTTACGAGATCTTATTGTCATTGAATGATATGGAATTACATAAGTGGTGTGGGATAATCTAATGGTAACATTGAAGTAGGTAAATTTAAAGATGATTATGAATAAATGATGGAACTCTCTACAACAGATAGTGATAGAGATTGAGTCTTAATGCTTAGAGGTGATGAACCTTGAGGATTGTCATGAGTATGTACTTGTGCAATAAAAAAATTATATAAAAGTAAAAAGTGAGGTACATGGCATATTGAATCTCAATTAGATTTTAAAGGTTGGAAATATGATAGATTGGTAAATGAATTTTTTTCCATAAAAAATAACATGATGAGCAATATAGATATGACCAGTGAAAAGATCTAAAAACTTATAATCTTTATAGTAATAACTATAGATAAGGAATATATAAAGTGTTAAAAAAATTCATATTTGTGATGATGATATAGATGAAAATAAGGCTAGCATGCACAATTAAAAGTTTTTAAAAATTGATAATCAGGAATGTAATGATAAAAGAGTTCAAGAAGAGAAATATAAAAGGTGATATAAGAGGGGAGATTAATAATGAGATAGGTAGCCATAAGAAATTTACCATCCTAATATGTTTATGAGATAGATGTATTGGCAAGAAATGCAAGACTATTTTTAACAATGTGCTGATGTTTACATTTAACATAGCCAATTTATTTGTAAGTACAGAGACAAGTTTTATAATGGGTAATACCATAAGTTTAAAGATAAGTATGTAAGCAATAATATTCACCTCCCCAATCTAATTATAGAGCCTTTTTTATGATTAAAGTGATTTTCAACATGACATTAGCAATAATGAAATGTAGATAAAGCATAATACTTGGCTTGGCTTTGATAGAAAATAACTAGATAAATTTAAAGGAGTCATTAGTAAAAATAACATAGTAATGAAATTTATTGATAGATAGTTGAGGAGCAAGTCCTCCTACATTAATAAAGATCATTTAAAGAATTATTAGAGAAATTTAATGCTAGTTTAAAAGGAAGATAATGGCTCTTGCCAAGTTAACAAGCATGGTAGATAGTAAAAGAGTTTTAAATTTTGCTGATAGATGATGTTGAGATATTATTTTTTTAGCAATTCTTAAATAAGGATAGCTAAGATGAGCATGTTATTGGTTGAATTATATATATTCTTAAAGAGGGATGATTAAGACAAGTATGGAATTTTATAATTTTAAAAAGACCATTAAGAGGATAAAGACCATGTTTACTCTTAAATTTGAGAAAATGGCTCTTGAGTATTGATCATTGACATAAAATAATGAAGGGTAAAATTCAAAATAGACATTATTATTTTTAATGAAGTGATAGAATATTTTTATTTATATTGGAACATGATGAACATTATGAAGAAAGAATTTTTTTAGTGGAGGAACGAACAATAAAGGATCCAATATGATGGATGTATAAACCTTGACTATTGCATATTTGAACATGATCTGAACTATTGTAAAAAGTAGTTGAAAGATTAAGATCACTTAGATTATATATGATATGATGTTTTTCATCAACATCAGAAAACCCAGAAAAGTTAATAATATAGGAGACGAAGTAGAGATTTTGAGCGTATTTGACATAACATTCATAATAAACTAAAGAAAAAAATACATTGGTAGAGTCATAAGGAAATCAATGACCATGACCATGTGAGTGTCCATAAAAGACTTGGTGATTGCCACAATAAAAAGTAGTATCATTATAAATAAATATAGATTGTTGATTTGAGAAGTTCACTAATGGAGTAGTGAGATCAGTGGGGGTTGGTTATTGTTCAATGTATAATTTATGCAGGAGAAAATCATACAAAGTGTGTAGTCTGAAGTTCATATCGTATGGTAAGTGAAGTGATAATAGGTTTATAATCAAATCAAAAACCAACAAGAATATATGAGAATGTTTTTAATCATGCTAGTTTTGACTAATAGCATTGAGGGTATCGATAAGATTTTTTTTCTTTTGATAATATTCAAAGATGGTTTAACTATATTTCTCAAGGGTGTTTAATTGAAGATAAAGATGATGTTGACTAATAAATGTTTGGGATTGTGTGAAAAATCTTTATTGAAGTGAGTTTTATAAAAGATAAAAAAATCAATACCAATAATACTATACATGATGTATTCATGAATAATATAAATTTGGATGCTTAGAATGAGTTGATTAGCATTAAACCATTAAAGATAGGTTGGATTATGGGAAGATTAAGAAGAGTTCTTTAATATTATAAGAAGTGTTTTACGAGGTGAAGGAATGTGACTTTCAACATAATTTAGATATGTAGTGACACAAAGATAAGGGATAATAAAAAATTTTTGAGGAGAGATAATTATCCTTGGTAAGTTGAATTTTAGAAAGGATGGTATTAAGAAGAACTATAGAGGAAAAAGGAGAATTATTAATAGAAGTAGAGATTGTAGAATTAAGTAAAGCTATTATAAAAGGATAGAATCATTTTCAACTCTAATACTATTTATGAAAATCAATATTTGGGAAATTAACTTTAATACAGTTTTTATGTATGAAGCATTGTTATTTATAGTTTAGTTTGTTACATCAATACTATATATATGGTGTGTGTATGTGTTTGTGTATTGAAATCTAAACTATAATTACAATGTATGAATTAAAGTTCTAAATCATTTTTTCTAACTTTGAATATCATCTCTAGTACACTTGATTTTATTACCATTCACATGATTTGTGATTGACTTGAATATTGATTGAGTAGATTGCTCTTAGTGGATTAATGTTTGATCTTCGATTGTATTAATTGTTGTTATTTGTAGACTTAATGCTAGAGTTAGTATTTGATTGCAATTGATTAGATGATCACTACTAGAAAATTAAAAAATAGCAATGGAAATGCTAAAGAAAAATATTACATCAATAATTTCAAATGACAATAACGATAAAACATTTATGTTAGTAATGACCAATATAAATAGCGATGAGATATTTTTCTTTGGTAATTGCCAATGTAAATAGCCATGAAATATTTTTCATCGATAATTTTCAACAAAAACAATAATGAAATGAAGAATAAAAAGATAAATAAAAATTTCATCAACAATTTGACATGTCAACAATTCATATGGAATTGTTGACATAAATTTTTGTTACCAATTTAAATGAATTTAACTCCACAATTCACTCTTCCATTAATTCATTCTTTTTCATTCTCCTTCAAAACAACAACACATCTCACCCAATTAATTCATAAATCCAATCATCCTTTCACAAACCTGGCCACCTAGCTTGCTGGCATCGACTTATATCTATCAATAATAGTAGCTTTCATCTCTTGGTTCTATTTGTTGTGACCATTCACCATACCAAGTAAGAAACCTACCAACTTTTTATGTAACCCATTTATTTAAGTATTTTACAACTTTTTCTATATGATTGTTTTGTATTAAATCATGATTTTTATGTTAGGGTTCCTTTAGGATTTGGAGGAAATTAATTTTATTTATCATTTGATGAATAAATTGAGTTTAATTTTGTAACTTAGGTATGCTATAATTAAAAACAAAATGATGGCTTATTTAATGGGTATTAATTATATTTTATCAATTTTATTGTTAAGTTAGAATTTTGATAAAATTTAGGAAAATTTAATTTTTTTATGGAATTGATAATAATTAAAGGATATTAATTTAGGTTGAATGAATTTGAATTGAAGAAATGATAGAAAATTAATCAAGTAACAATTATTTATTTTTAATTTGATTGTTTAGTTCTCATTTTGATGCAAAATTGTATTTTTATAGAAATGATGATTGATTATTGGATTGTCGATTTATTTTTAATAAAAAGTTATATTTTAAATTGATGGTTATATTATTAATAAATATTATCATCAATATTCTATAAAAGTATATAAGTCATGGTTGATCGTTTTTAAATGTATCAAGATTCACCTAAATGGTTGTGTAGGCAGAATTATCTTTAAGAGGTTGAGAGTTTTATTAATATTATACTTTATAATCCAAAAAATATTAGTGTAGATAAAATTAGATGTTCATATATGAAGTGTAAAACTAAAAAGTTTCACCATAAATATATCATGATAATACATCTACTTAAAAAGTAATGTTAATGAGTCTATTGAGCATTTAGGTATCAACTATGAAAAGTCATATACCAACCACAATTCATCTAATATAAGTTACAACGTTGAAATCCTATATTCTAGAAAGGATTTTACTAAAAAGATTATTATAGAGTGGAAGGTCGACCACTCCATGTAAGTAATGTTTTTTTCCTTGTTAGTAATGTTATCTATTTATATTAAGTTAATTAAGTTTTAAATTAATGAAAATGAAAATGACTTTGTTGAAGTGATTTTCAAGTTTATGAATATTAAAGTTGCTCGTATGATAATATCAACAATGATGAAATTATCATTCAAAAAACTATTGTTTTAATGGAGTTTGCTCCAAGATCATTTTGAATTGGAAGTGTATGTATATGGATTGATGAAGAAAGTTGAAAGTCAGATAAATAAACTCTATTTTGATTTGATATATAGTATTTTTTAAAAAAAAAATAGAAAACTAGTTTATTTATGAAATCAACTATAAGGAAATACTTTGGTGCTACTTGGTAAACAAGATGGCGGTTAGGAAAGTACGAGAAAATCATAGTGTAATTAGGTAAGTTTCAAGCAAAACTTTTTATATTATTATATGTAAAAAAAATTCATTACCTTATTTTTTTAATAATTTTTCTAAATCAAATTGCATGATTTGTGGTATAATATCCATAAATATATAAAGGGCATAACTAAGTCTGATGACATTGCATTATAGAAATATTATAGGCTAAGCTACGTCACAATGATTAATTGGAAATTTTTTTAAGAATATATGACATTAGATGATTTTAGAAGGTAATCACGATCCAAGTCACAAAACATAAATAAATAAATAAATAACTCATGGTTCTATAAGTAAGCGCACTAGGTGATAGCTTTCTTTTGTAAACCATGCAAAGTTTCTAGTATGACCTTGCTTTATAATTATAATTATTTTTCTTCAAATATTAATTTAGTGTTTATTTATGATATATTTTTTTAAAATATTTATTTTATAGGTTTCACGGTTTGAACACAAACCAGCTCCAACAACGTTACATATGGAAACATATATAAGAAAGGAGAATATAAAGAAAGGGATGCAACAATTTATCGACAACAGAGCTGAAATGTTAATTATAAGTATTTTTGTATAATTATAACAGGCATTTTAAAGATTTTGGATACATATGAATTTTGGATTTTGACATTTTTTTTATACAGAACATATAACACCGATATAATTTCAAAATACAAAAAAAAAAAAACTAATGAACTTGATAGAAATTGAGTTCACAATATATTTATTTATGATTATGATCCAATAAGAGTGAGTTCTAGTGTTTTCACAATAAACACACCAAAATATGAACAAAGCTAGCCATCACCACCCTTTAGGAGATAGTTTGAGAACAAGTTGAGGAATAATTGTTATTCTGACCTGGAAGAAAATATTAGAAAGAATTGAGAGTATACACATGCATACATGCATACATGACAACATATTATCCTTCTCCTCTTGAACATCCTAAACCTCTTGGTTCAAGATTTTCTCCTCCCTCTCCCCCTCTAACTTCATTTTGTTAGGAGTTTTTGTATGAACTGTGAGATTAATATTATATAAAAAAAATTGTTCATTGGGATTATAACAAATAAACATGAAAAATGAATAATTAACGAAATTCCAATGGAATCACCGATATCAATATAAATTGATATCCCATCAGTGATTCTGACGCATACCAATGCCACTTTCTTCGAAGAATTACAAAAAGCTGTGGAGTTTTTAGCTTTGCCGATGAAATCAATGTTGGAAACCACTGTAAGTAATTCTATTAGTAATGTTACCGGCGACAGTTGCAACTTGGCCCGGCAACATATTTTCTTCTCTCTCAACCAGTTATCAACAAATCACCGACCAATTTTTCAAACTTCTAGCAATGTCTTATAAATCAATAATGCTTGTGTTGAAGTTCCTCGTTGCATGGACTTTCAGAATTCTAAGCCTTAGCTCATCCATTGCTTGTCCTCAGGTGGCGTGCAGCCGCCCCACATGAACGCAAGCACTGAGCAAATAAACGACAAGTGACGATCAAATTCTTCAATTTTGAAGGAAGGGCGACTCTTCTGTTCAAAACTTTTAACTCCGTATGAATCAAGTACTCCTAAAAAGCAAGTGGGAGGGCTGTCAGTTTTAGGGTTTTTTTTTCAACTTCTTTAGCTAATTGCCAGGGTTAGTCAAGATTTGTTATTTGTTAAGGCCGATTACCATCAATTATCTCACTGTCACAAAGTCTAATTGCGGGGCTTCATGATTCAAACCTCGAACATAAATATTTATTGATTTCACTGTCACGAAACCTGTAAACAGTAAACATGATTTGATTTTGAATTTTGGATAACAAAATTAATTATATATCAATTTATCAACAACATTTTTTAAACAAATTGAACCCAATTAATTCCTATTTGTATATATGGAAAACTATATCAACTTCAGGAGCTTGAAATTTTAATTTCTCCATGGAAGAGGGAATGAAGGACCCCCAGACTAAGACATCTATTATAAATAGATCTAGCAAATTGAAGCAACATTTGAAATTGCGGTCCAATTGTGTTTTTATTTTATTTTTATCTTTTTGTCATTACTATTTTTATTTTATTTTTTTATTATTTTGATGCATTGATATAAAATAAAAAATTAATTTTAATATATTTTTAAATAAAAATACTTTAAAAAATAATTTTTATGACACTGTTAATTAGACTCTGAAAACGAGAAAATTAAAACAAGAAGACAAATAATTTCCATTGAAATTTTCCATTGCCGTAAGTCTATGTGTATGATAGTATTAACAAAAACTAAGCTTTGTCGCATTTTTATTTTTGCTACAATCATCATTTATTTTTTTACAAATCATTATGGATTAAAATAATGATTTTTTTTAAAAAAATGAATTTGATCCTCTAGTTTTTTCTTTATACAATTGAGCGCTATTGAGCTCAAATTAGCACTTGATTGCATTTTTTTTTTTGA
>NW_011499880.1:1404042-1417994 GCF_000495115.2 Populus euphratica
TTGTCTTTCTTTTTGGTTTTTTGGGGGATACCTAAATGTTTTTTATTACGTTTTAAATATTTCTGCGTCCGACCCACTGCTAAGCGCTTGTCAATAGAAGAGGGTAGTAATAGAAGTAAAATGGATGATAATTGTGTAATTATAATTATGGGTACTGAGTAGGGCCATTTGCACGTGATGACCACTCGCAGTGTACCATAGGCCCACGGTAGTGTACTTGAATATTTATGTAGCCGCCTGTATTTCTCTCTCCATCCCTCAAAACAATTTTTTTAAAAAATATATTTAGGAAGTCTGAAATCCCTTTTCTACCCTATAAAAAGGGGAATGAACTCATCAATTTCTTCATGCAGCATAATTTCCAGGACATTTTCTTTCCTCAGCTTAATTCTCCGACGTCCATAGCCATGGATTTCTTCCATTCTCAAAACCAACACTCGCCAAAACACCAAAACAGCAGCAACAAGAAAAGGCTAACACATGACCAAGTGAGGCTTCTTGAGAGAACCTTCACAACCACCAAGAAGCTCGAGCCTGAGCTTAAGGTTCAGCTTGCAAACCAACTTGGGGTGCCCCCAAGACAAATTGCTATATGGTACCAAAACAAGCGAGCAAGATGGAAGACACAGAGCCTTGAGCTTGACTATAATACACTTCGTGCGAAACTAGAGGATGCATTAGCCGATAGGAGGCGACTAGAAAGAGAAGTGGTACAACTTCAAGAGGAGTTGAGGAGGGCTCAACAAATGGTGTTCCACTTGAACCAAGGACCAGGTCAACCTCCTGTTAATGTTTCTTCTAACTCCTCTTGTGATGAGGGAGGCAGCTCTAGCTTGCACGAGGAAGCGAATGGTGAGTTCTTGCAAATTGAAGAGCTCTATGCTTGTTTGTATGGCTCTGGTGGGTCAACTTGGGGTTAATTAAGGTGCGGCAACAAATGTCATCTGTCACAATATAACGACTCATCAGAATCAAGTGCTGATCGGCACCATGAGTGGAGAAACTCTTAAGTGGACCTAGTTCATGTGATAGCTCACCAACAAATTAAGTATGAGACGTTAATTTCACAAATATTGGAGTCTACTTTGTTGTGAATATCTAATACACACACACACACACACACACTCTGCCTATGGTTGATGGTGTCTTGAGTGTTGGAGAGACTGACTTGTTATTAATTATGATTAGTGGCCATTGATGTTACTTTCAAACCATCAATTGTTCTCTTAATTTTCTTCGAAAGTAAGGCAAGGTAAGGAACTGGGGAGCGTTACACGGATTAAAATTAAATCAGAGATGAATTATTACAAGAGTAATTATCAAGGATGTAAAGATTAGTTAATTTCTAGACATGTTTTTGTGCATTGTTAGTCCTGTAAGTTCGTATCAGAACATCTATCAAGTAAAGTTCAAACTCAGATGCTGTATGCTTAGCTAGTTAGATAACTATATATCAGTGAGGTCAAGATAATCTCAAAGTACCAGTTTTGAATGGATAGAGATGAAGAACTTGTATTTATACACTCGATCTGTAATTAATTTGTTCGTACAGTTAATGATAAGCTGATCCCGTTTTCTCAAAGTGATCTAAACTACTTGTATTGATAAATTGAAGCATAAATTCAGTGTTATGGAAGAGAGGTGGATGAAAAAAAGAAAAAAGTTTAATAATTGTTGTATAATGATCATCCTTATTATTTGCTTCATTATTTATTATTGTGCTAGTTTTTATAATTATAATTTTTTAAAAAATATTTATAAATTATAGTTATTTTTTCACTAAGATTTTAAAAGAAAAGTTTCAGTGAAATCAGTGTAAAATATAACCTCAATGTTATTTCCCATTTAAAATCATTCTTTTGGATAAGTGATTTCTGCAAAATAGATTATAAAAATTTCAAATCTTATAGAGGTAAATAATAACTAGATCATAATATAAAAAAGAATTAATTCCAATACCATAATATAAATATAAATTTGATAATTAAGCCACAAACTAAACTCGATCAATTATTAAAAAAATACGATAATTTTGGCTATTCTCTGTTCGAATTAAGTTGCGACTACTAATAATTTAAGGGTATCTTCATTCTAATAATATAAACAATTAATTAAGGCTATATGCTTCACAAAACCAACTTTTATATTTTTTTTATTTAATGGAAAAACAAGATTTCTTATGTTAAAGAAACACTCCTCTCCTAGTGAGAGGAAAGGAAGAAGGGGATGAGAAGGAAGAGGAGCAGAGAAGGCCCACTGGTTTGGAGTTGGTTTTTTTCTCTGTCACGTCGATGATCAAACTTGATTCAATCAAAGCTGTGTGGGGCTCTGCTTTGACCAGAAGAAATCTACTATATCTTTAAGCTTGGATAAGCCAGCTGTGACTTGAGATGCCATCTAAAAGGGCTTCGTATTTTTGCTGCAACTTGGACATTTTGGAATTCTCTTGTGTCACTGCTTTGCACACTCCAGCCAGACTCTGTGTATTTCACAATATTATAATTCGGCAGTGATTGACATTTGAGGCACGTACGCACGACTGTGTATACTTTGACAAATCTGCACAATTTATTATTCTAAAATGGATTTTAACTGATGTAAGTTCTATATATAATAGCTTCAATACCTTAAATAGTCCGGAATAGGCCTCACTGTTCTCTTTTTATATAGCAGTTCAATGACCAACCTTATGCGATATTTTCCAGGAAGTGGAAGAGCTCTGATATTTGAGGGGGTGGGGGGGGAATTAACGGCTGGTTGCATGGAGGTTGGAACAATGAGTTTAGTTGGCAATCTGCTTATCATTTGTTCGTCTTTCTTTTCTTTGTTCTTGCTCAATAAATAAGCTTCGACCTTTACCATGCAATGATTCCTCTTGTACATGTCTACTAATTAGGCACCGAATTTGACCACCCTTCAAGAGTATCGTATAAATAGGGTTCAGTGATTCCTCTTCAGGATTTGAATTCATTTGTTGCATTTCATGATTATGACAACTCAGGAACATGATAAAATGATGTAGTATATGTTTTTCTTTTTTGCCAAAGAACGGTGTCGGGAGGCACTCACTGAGACGAAGTCTCGAGCCAGGTACGCAATATGGAGGTAGAGGAGAGAGAAGACAAGGGGGCTGTTCAGACAGATCAGGAAAACTGAAGTCAATTCAATGATGGCGTGTCTGCGTGTGGCAGCTACCTTAGCTGGCAAATCTTTTGATGCCATATCCAGAAAAATGTCTCATTCTTTCATTTCATGCTTATATCATCCATGGAAATATTTGTCTAAAAACTCGATGCCAACGAGTTTTGAGATCAATTTACATCAGAAGAAGGGGTGGAAAAACAGCCCGGATGACATACCCTAGATTACGCGTACAAATACCAGGTTTGCCAGCCAAAAACGAGAAAAATATAGTAAAAAGGAAAAGCTCCTCGTTGAATAATTCTGCAGGTCCAATCAAACCACGCCAATTCCACAGCTATGCAGTTCTAATTAAACCACTCCAATTTCAGATACACACACTGAGAGAGACAGAAAGAGTAACGAAAATTATAAGCTAAGGCTTTTTTCATGAAAATTATAAGCTAAGACTTTTTTCATCCAAACTAGGAATATGCAGTATTCATATATCCAACAACAGTCGCCTCCTGCCAAAAGCTTTTGATGGCATGTACATATGAGTCTACCTTCAGGCTTCAAGGGAGTGAGATGAAGGGGAATGGATTCGAAAATATAAATGGCTTCGGATGGGACAAAAGAAAAATATAATACAATGCCATAATAATTTCTGTTAACATCTAACGACATAGTTGTTTTTGAAAGAGAAACGAAAGGAAGATAATTGATCGGTATCATTTTATTGCATGCACCAGCTATTCTGCATAATAGTTTTTGCTTACATAACAGTTGCATTAGAACATCTGTCGGATTGAGAGCTTGAGAAGCAAATGAGGTGATATACAGTTTGTGCACATACAGAACAAATGCCTCGCTTTACTTTAACCTGAAATTGAAATTTACCAGATCACTGGTCTCTTATTTGGGCTTTAGTTTCAAGGAAGCGCTGCAAATATGACGAAAAATGTTTAAAATGAGTCCACAAGAAAGATGTAATTTTAGAATTGAGAGCTCCGGAGAGGAAGAAATACTTACCTATTGATACAATAACGTTTACCAGTGGGTGGTGGACCATCATCAAATACATGCCCTAGATGAGCATCACAAGCCGCGCAGAGAACCTCCTGACGAGGCATGAAAATAATCGACAAGTCTAACTTTGACTTCACGTTATTTCCTATGGGCTGATAGTAAGATGGCCAACCGGTTCCACTGTCAAATTTAGTTGATGACCTGCAGGGCAGGGCACATTCCAATCAGTTCTATTGAAAGTTGCACCAGCAAAAGATAGAAGAGAGATCCTTACTCAAATAGAGGTGTATTACAACAGATGCAGTGGTAAGTTCCCGGGGTTTTGGTGTTCCAATACTCTCTGAAAGTGAATAAATTAAGATATTAGCAAACCGATGACTAGTGGTGGCACAAAAGAGCAGTATATAAGCAGGTGCTCCGTTCACTTATGATGATAAGCATAGATTTAGTATACTTTTCCTGCCACCATGCACTTAAAGATCTTAGTAGTAAATGCCTCCTAGAGTTATCAGCCATGATATAATCCCAGTCATTTTCCTCTAACATTAAATATTTCTACTTTACATCCTCTAACATGGCAAGCATTGGCAAATTTCAATGTTTCTAATCCATGTTACATACAGGATGAATGTATTTTCTTCATTAACAATTCAAGGGGCAAGCAAAACGGAGATAAGAAAGGACTGTTCAGCTACAGAACAGATATGGGAAATAAGTAAATCTTAAATGGTTCAATCAACAAGAAATATATTAATTTTGGCCTCCCCTATAAAATTAACCCAGCTCCGCCCCTGCCGTCTAACATGGCAAGCATTGGCAAATTTCAGTGTTTCTAATCCATGTTACCTATCTAACATGGCAAGCATTGGCAAATTTCAATGTTTCTAATCCATGTTACATACAGGATGAATGTATTTTCTTCATTAACAATTCAAGGGGCAAGCAAAACGGAGATAAGAAAGGACAGTTCAGCGACAGAACAGATATGGGAAATAAGTAAATCTTAAATGGTTCAATCCACATGAAAGATTGCATTTATTTACCTTTTCTTTTTTCAATTTAAAAGTATTCATCATGATGAATCATGGAAGCCTCTAACACATTAGAGAAGATCACAGAAGCCCCCTAGGTTTAGTCATGTAAAAATTGCACTTACAGCACATTAAATAAATCATACCCATTGAAAGCTCTCTCAGTCCCCTTCTGCCGCGTGATGTAAAACTCTTCGGCTGTAAGCTTCTTCTTCCATTCTTCATCGCTCACGGAGGCATAGTTAACATCTCCTGTCTCCAAAACAAGCAGCAAATAAATTTGATTCGTAAAACAAATAAGATCATTCGGAGCATTGCAGTAGAGTGTCAAGAAACATCAATACACAAAGAACTACAAAACGCTTAGTACTTGTCAAAATGCATTTTGAAATCTCACATTAAAATAGAGGAAGAACATATTGTAGTGAAGATTCACAATAGAAACAGCATTCAATCCTTAAGGTATGAAGAAGATTATAGACAGAGATCATAAGGATCAATTCCTTTGTCATTAAAACATTCAGAATATAATCTCCATAAATCAACATGATTCACCATGCCACAAGGAATCAAATCAGACAATTGCTTGGACAGTACAGTTAGAGAGCATCATCTTTTATGCAAATTGAGAAGCCCAAGAAGATCAATAACCCTATTCCCCTGATTACCGATATAACAAATACTAATTAATTGTTAAGTGATGGGCTTTCCTTCCTTTGGAATTATCCAACCACAACAGATCTGCCCTATAAATACTTATTTCTCAAGCCAAAGCTCAGGACTATTGTCGTTAAACCACGATGTGGCAAAGATAATGATTCCACCTCATCTCGCATTAGCCAAAAAGTCAAGCAGTATGCGAAGCTACTGGTGTAAAACTAAGGAGCACTTCACCAGGCTTATTACACAGAAACAGTAGACTTGCAATAGTTAGATGATTATTCTGCCTTTTCCTTGTTGTGCACATGCAGGTAATCATATGCAAATTCCACAGTTCCCAGTTCCACCCTGAGTAAAGGATGATGTCTTTGTGTACACTGTTCCACCTTCCAATTGTCATTCTTCAAGATGCTCTCAAGTCCTATGATGATACTGCAACTGTTGGGTAATCCCATATTGGTTGTAGAAGGAGTGTCTTTGTGTACACTGTTCCACCTTCCAGTTGTCATTCTTCAAGATGCTCTCAATTCCTATGAGGATACTGCAACTGTTGGGTTATCCCATTTTGGTTGTGGAAGGGGCTGGTCGAGAGTTTACAAGTACGAGGGAAAGACTTGCCTTACAAGTTAGCTTTTGTGGGGGAGATAGGCCCAAGATCACCTAACAATAAATATCTGAGCCTCGGTTCACCAACACGTCTACACCCGGCTCTTACCCAATGCTTGATGTGTGAGGGGGAGATTTTTGGGGTAATTTCACTCAGATGTCCACTATTGAAAATGGTGCTTCTTAAGGGAGAAACCAAAAAGTTTATAAGCAATGTGGAGATTTTTGCACGTGCACGCATTAAATGCATAGATTTTTGTGCACATTATATGTAAAGATTTATGTAGACACCAATCCAATGCGAAAAGTGCCTCAATCCATAGCTGCAATTTGTGAAGAGATGGCTATAAGAACTTCAGTTAAAGGATCTCTCACTGCACGGAATGAACAAGCAAATAATGAGCTAAAATCACAAAGCATTTAATCAGTAGAGTTGATACTGTGTCAACCTGGTCGCTTGTAGTTGATTCAAATAAATCATTTAGAACTTGGTGAAATCAAGGAAAGTAATGGGAAGGGGAGGAATGTATCAGCAAACTCTGTTTTAGCTCATAACAAAATCACTTTGATGGTTGATACACTCGGTCAGAATCAGCTCACTCCCACTCTTATAATTCAATGACATTACCGTCCTCAATCTCATAGACTTAATGTTCTCTCAAACTTACAAGTTTAACACATGCAGAGAATCCCCCTCCAAGACTAGGAAACCTGCGGTCTCATTCTCCAACAACACACTAGGTAATACAAGAGAGAGAAAACACAATTGATTTAAGACATGTTATAGTCCACAGCATTGTCAGACACAATCAAAATGAATTGAGTATCATTACAATTAATAAAAGTGTATCTTTCTAACTTCAGAGGTAACACAACTATCAAACTTTCCATGTGAATTTTACCAGAGAGTTGCTACTTATTTGATGAAATGATGAAGGGCAGAAAAGGGAAAGATCTTCGGTGAGTGAAATTTGATTAAGATTCGTAAGGAAGCTATCACTCAGCATGGTGGAAGAAAAGGAAAGAAAGAGTAAACAACCGCAATCCTCACACCAGTTGGTTCGAAAAACCCTATCTCAAAAAAACAACAGCAAATTCTGACCTTTTTCACAGAGAATCTTGAAGTATGAAATACGTGATATAGAGTTCCAATAACACAACCCAGTAAAGACACCATCGAAAAACTCAACAAAATAACAAATGAAAATTCAGCACTGCAATGAAGAATGTCATTACCGTGTGATATTTGAGGAAAAACTCAGACAAATTCCCTATCTGTTCTGTCCATATGAAAAGTTTCTACCACATAACGATATTCTCTTCATCAAAACCACACAAATTTCAAAAAGGCCAAAACTTCAGGAGAAAAAAATAAAGAAGGAAAACAGCATCATGATCTATTAACACAAATAAGAGAACAAGAATCCAATAAATTTCATCAAGAAAACACACAAACTGCATCAATCTCCTTATAAATTTTCTTATAATCCAATTATCAAAGAAAAAACTAATAAGCAACGCTCCAAACAAGGGAAACAGAACAATATCCAATACAAATACCAGTATTATCAAGCTACGAGTGTCATCTCGTTTGAACAGAATCACTAAAGGTGGGGGAGGAAGAAGAAGAAACCTCATCGAACCAAGAATCATATAAACCAAAAGGAAAAGGAATTATCAAGTAGAGAAAGAGTGGACCTTGAGTGTCGTCGGGCTTCTGAGAAGAAGAAGCAGAAGAACCCATAGCTCGAACAGAAAAGGAGCTTCTTTTGTACAGTTTAAAGCAACTAGAATCTAAGGAAAAAGGGTTGGTTTTTGGAGAAATAACAAATTGGGTTTTTGAAGAAATGGAACTTAATGTTGTTGTTAAGCTTATACTACTATGACTCAAAGCCATTGCTGAGGCTAATCTTAAACAGAGTGGAGCTCCTTTCGTGTAATATACAGTTATACCAGAGAAGTGATCAACTGGTATCGATAGCACGAGAGGCTATGTCGTTTTCCAATTAGCAACAAATGATCAATGACTTATTGATTTGGGGGGCTATATTGGGTAGATTCTCAGGAGTATTGTGATCCTTGAAACACTGGAACTTTAATCAGATGATACGTGGCCATTTTGTAGTGACTTTGACAGATGGAAAATGGAGGCTCTGTATTTGCCGCGTGGAGAATGCTATCTCTAGAATTGGAAGTATGATTTTGTAATGGGCTCCATCTCTAATTTTGATTTTAACAAAATAAAGTCTTGCTTTGCCTCTAGGCTTTATTATGGGCAGTGGGTGGGGGAGAAGGTATGCTCCTCCATGGCTAGCCTGCACCAATCACTGTGTCACTAACCCAACCCATCAACAAACTCAAACTACACAAATTGGCTTTCCAAAAACGACACCATATCCACCCTATTTAGGATTTATTTTAGGAGTTTAACAAAAACACATGCATCAATGTTATGACAAAATAACTGTTATAATTATAAAAAATTTATTATATTAAATAATTGTTTCTAAATATTAATAATTAATACTCTATTAAAACTAAATATTAATTAGAGCATTATTAAAATTGATACATATTATATTTTTTATGGAAAAAAAGTAGTTGTTATTATAAAATGATGTATAGAGAATACTTAAAACTAAAATGTAAGTACTTGTCAAATAACATGTATACTAAACTATCTCGCATGAGAATTTAATATGGAGAAATCATATGTTTCTATAGAAATGCTCATATGACAACTGTATAAATAATTTTTAGATTTGAAATCATTAAGTTATTTTATATAAAAAAAATATTATGTATTGATCTTTCTACACATTGTTTTAATCAAGGGTAACAAACAAGCAAATGTTTATATAATATGAACTATATGAAGGTATATAAGTAATCAAGAAATAATTTATTACCTTAGGTGAATTAGAGAATGTTTCATTGCTTTAAAATAGTATTGATAGTAAATCCTTGCATAAGGTAGAATCAGATTTGAAAATATTCTAAAATTATTTAAAGAATCAATGAATATGGTGTTAAGAACAAACATAATTTGACAGAGAAAACATATTTCATGCTATAATATCTAAATCAGAACATTATTGATAAAAGAATAATAATTACAGTAAGAAACTTATCACTAAAAGGTTAAGCTAAATTACTTATAATGTTTCTAATATTTAGGAGATTATGACATGTTGCTAGATATTATACTTGATTTTTAAATATAAATCAATCAATTGTTGAATTAATAATAAATTAATTTATGTAATATCTTTTTATTTAATTAATTTATATTTGGTCCAATTTATTTGAAACCTAATGGATCATACACATAAGAACTATTGGTTAAAAATTAAACTCAGATGATTAATCAAGTGTGACTTGATTGAAAATAAGTTTTAGAAATTAAGGGTTCAATATAATTTATATAGGAAATTATAATTCTAAACCTAGAAAAATCAAGTAGATACTTTATTGAATAAATTTATAAAATTATCCTAAAATAATATATGTGATATTATTTAGGGAGTACATTGATATATTTTTTATTTATAAAGTTTTTAGGTTTTTCTATAAATAAAATATTATGCCTTATATTTTTTTTTAGTATAGTACATAGTACAATACCAAAAACCTAAAAAATAGAAAACAAAAAAAAGAAGCTACACTCAAAAGCATAACAATCTCTTTCTTCTAAAAAAATTTAAGAGATTTCTCACTGATAGTTTGTGTGAATTACCATTAGAGGTTGGACACTTAACCGACTTGTGGTTTGTGACAATTCAACTTTGAAGCAATTACTTAAAACTATAAAAAATATATGATCTTCAAATAATTTTTTTATAAACCCTAAACAATTCTAAATTTATCTAATGAGATCTTAGGACTCCTGAAAAAAAAAAAAAACTATCTTCACTAGGTATCTATATTTTGGGAAATATAACAATAAAATATTCTATCAACCCTAGTGAATGAAGAAGATGGCGAAGAGAAAAAGAAAAAGAGGTTCGCCTTTTAAAAGGAGGATGTTGTCTCAAAGGAAATAACTCTGTTTTAAAAAGTTAAAAATATCTTGAAAAAACTTTACAAAGAAAGAGAGATATCTTAATGAAAAAGTAGATTGAATGATATTAGACATTTAATTTATAAATTCAAATACTATATTGTTTATTTAATTTTTAGATAATTCTAAATTTATATTTTTAACTAACTCTAAATTTTGTGATCGAGCTATGTTTTTCTCTATGAAAAATGTTAAGAATACATTTCTGATATTGATTTGGTACACTCATAATCATTTAATAAAATTTTAGAATTTTTTGTTCTGAATCAATAAGTCAAGAAACATATATCCTTAACCAATATTTAGTATTTTTCAATAAAATAAAATGATGGGATGTCATCATATATCTCTTATTTAGATGACACTAGATTCATGGCTAGCATTATGTTGGAGATTGTATTGTTGTTTTCTCTAAACATGAAAAAAAAAGAAGTAAATGCATTGCTAACATGTTTTCAAGCAAAAAAATAATAATTATAAATTCAAAATCTGATGTATATTAGACAATAAATATCAAGATAATAACATGCTAGATAACATATTATTATTATTATTATTATTATTATTATTGAGACAATGACAATCTAGAATGATCCCACGGGGATATTGATATAATGGATGAAATCCTTTGTTTTTTAATAATTAGATGGAGACAAACTAGAATGGCATGGACTAAACATGGTAAACTTGCAAAATCCATGACTTGGATTTGGAGATGGTGATAACACCATAGAAATAAAATTAAGAAAAATTACATAGTTTAATTCCTATAAAAATCTAATGTTGGAGGATAAAATTAAAAAAAAATTAATATAAAATTAGAATGAAAAAAAATGACTAGAGCGAACTTGAATAAATTGGCTAAAAAATAAAAATCTACCTTATATAAAATGAAACTTCATTAATAACCTCAAAATCCATAAACTAGTTAATAACCTCATACCATCCTAAAATCACATAAGAAAATAAAAATCAACCTTATAAAAAATCTCTAAATCAAGTCCAATCTATTTTTCCAAGCAAGATAAAGGTTCAAAACCATCGTCATCAAACTTTTATTATCAAATAAAACCCTTTAACACCAATAATAATGAGTTTCTTCCTTGGTAAATGGATCAATGAATAATTTTCTCTTTCTTCATCATTTTTCAATGAACTTCTTTTTTTCCTTGTCTAACTTAGAAACTAAATAATAAACAAAATAAATTTTGGGATCAAAATGAATGTTTTTGTGAATTTTAAATTAACTATGTTTTTTTTAGTATTTTATACTTCAATCCTAGCGTTTATTTGGTAAGTTTACCCATAAATTCAAGTTTAATTTCATTTAATTAAGTCATAAAAAATAAAATTTTCATTATTTATACAAACAATGAAGTACCCATACAAAAACCCTCTTAATATAATCTATATTGTATAATAATAATAATAATAATTGCACATTTTAGAATTGGGCCAATCTTATTATTAAATTTAAGGTTTTTTGGGTTGGATCGACTGCATTTACAAATTATGATCCTTATTTGATTTACAGAGTCTTCCAATCAACTATCCTTCTGGGCCAACAAGAAGAAATAAAGAAATGAACTTTTTGTATTGTAAGTCTACGGGGCCATAAAAACCATTGCACCCTTTGTTTCTAATTTCTTAGCGAAGTTTCTACGTCTTGGATAGTGTGTATTTACATTTCTAATCCATTCCAATACAAACCAATTTGGACCCATACAAATTAATTTGGCGCTGCAGCTGACCGTGTGTTTGTAAAAAATTAATTATTTTTATTTAAAATTAATTTTTTAATATTGTTAGATTATTTTGAAATTTTAATATTAAAAATAATATCAAACATTACATAATAGCACAAAGAAAAGGCGTCAGAGCTGAAAATATTTGAAAAATCATTCATCCACAGCAAGGATTAATATATTCTTTTGGGTTTGTTTAATTAGTATTTTTATGCTTAATTATAGGTAAAACGTTCCTTTTAGTTTACCATTAAAGCAGCCTTGTAAGCTATACTTTTCTCATAGTAATCTATCCGCTCTTTCTTTAGATGACGTGCTTCCATTCTTTATGATCTAGCTTTAATCTATATTTAAAATTTGATTAGAAATAGGATTTGTTTTCATTCCTAAGAAAACAAGGATTACTTGGACTCATAGGGTAACAGACAGTAGTTGATCCATGTATCACAAGCATATCCAACTTCAAGTCAAACTCTGAATCCGCATAGAACTAGTAATCAGTGTCGGAATTGGTATGGCCTCTATCTACAGCTGTAAATATAAATATAGAGGGTGACTAAGCGTATTTGTCTTGTCACAAACTAGTTCGGCTTTGCTTGCAATCCTTACAAGAACACCTTGCATATTTTCAAGAGAACAACTCTCGATTACTGTTTAGAAATAAAATTCTCCTGGTTAGTCATCTCTACTTAACTCAAGTTTGTTTGGTTCTATAATGAAGTTAACTTGCATGGCTTCTGTAGTACAGCAGTAGTTTTCGCTCATCGGATGATTGTTCTAGCTCAAGAATCTTGTCAGGTTTGATTTTTCGCTAATTGGACTAATTTAATGAAACTACTTTTGGTTGAATCTGCAGGTTAAATAGGTTCGGTTTTGGAAAGTTATGGAGTGGATTTAGTGCTATAAAATTAGTCAAGCCATTCCTTCCGTTAATACCGGAAGTGCAGCGTCCTTTTAGGGTGAAGGCCATGTACACAGGGATCTCTCTCGTTATTTTCTTGGCCTGCAGCTAGCTTCCCCTCTATGGCGTACACTCCACAACAGGTGCAGATCCAATGCACTGGATGCGTGCTATTCTTGCTTCAAGCTGTGGGACTGTCATGGAGCTCGGAATAGGTCCTCTTGTGACTTCCGGGATGGTGATGCAGTTTTTAGCTGGTTCAAAGTTGATTAAAGTGAACAAAGATGTTCGTGAAGATCGCGCGCTTCTGTAAGCTCTTAGTTTTCATATGCTCGGTTTCGTTAGGACTTTATGATTTCTGCTGCATGTGTGTTTGACATATCATTCATTCGCACTCGCAGAAAGGCTGCAGAAAAGTTCTTGAGCACATTGATAGCTAGTGGTCAAGCGGCTGCAAACCTTTTGATGGGAATGTATGGTCCTCTAGGACTACTTGGAGTGGGAAATTCTATCCTCATCATTGCACAACTCTGCTTTGCCAGTATCTTAATGATGTGCTTAGATGAACTTCTCCAGATTGGATATGGCCTAGGCTCTGGAAATTCCCTCTTTACGGCAACCCACATGTGGTGAGTTATTCTAAGTTTTCTAGTTTGGTCTCTAGTAAATATTGTTGAAGTAAACTCAATCCAGAAGGTCAAGGAAGGCAGCCACCAGTTGTCACCGCCCAGCCAACAACCGCCCAGCCATCAGCCACCGGCCGCCAGCCGCTTTCACACCGTCGGCCAAAAACCGCCTTT